>NC_132880.1:44716967-44916967 GCF_030463535.1 Salminus brasiliensis | reverse complement strand
ACAGGCATAAAACTGAGCATAAAAATGAACAACAGTATGTAAATTGGTTAGGTGGAAGCAAGGTTGCTGCCAGGGATTCTGAGCTCCATCAACAGATATTACAGTACTACTGTATGGGGCAGTGGTGGCTCAGTGGTTAGAGCGCCGGGATATCGATGACAGGGTTGTGGGTTCGATTCCCGGGCTTGTCAAGCTGCCACTGTTGGGCCCTTGAGCAAGGCCCTTTACCCTCTCTGCTCCCCGGGCGCTGGAGTTGGCTGCCCCCCGCTCTGGGTGTGTGTGTGTACTCACTGCCCCTAGCTCACTAGTGTGTGTGTGAGTGTGTGTTCACTACCACAGATGGGTTAAATGCGGAGGACCCATTTCGCTGTATAGTGCACACTGTACAGTGACAAATACGTGCACCTTTACCTTTTTACCTTTACCTTTTTAACAGTTCTACCAAAAATGCTTAATTAACACTTTTAAGGCCAATCACAGGCCCTTAAATTTCCCCTAACACCCCCATATGGCGCCCCTGGGTAGAAGAATCAGTAACAGCCCACCTACGTCAGTGAATGTAGTGAGTGGGGAAGAGCACCGTTTATTTACAGGCTTTGGGTGTCCATCTCTGCTCATATATCAAAATCTGTGGTTTGTTTGTCATACCTTCGCAGAGAAATACAGGAAGATGAGCTGCAGAGGTTTTACGGATGCATGTCTAAACATCTTCTGCCGTCTAAGGAAGGTGGAGAAGTGGTGGATTCTCTTCAGAGGCTACATTTGATAGTTTCCGCCACGAAATACATCAGAACGTAAGTTTGAGGTGTGGTTGGAACCCAGAGGTAATACAGGTTGAAATGTCAGGGGTCGAAAGCCGATCTGCACCAAGAGCCCTTTAAGCTTTAAGTACGGCTTGGCTTGACCCGTCATCTCTTAAGATCCACGGAAAAGACAAGCACCCCCCCCTTTTCTTTCCTAGCACCAAAGTGCAGGAACGAACTTTCCCTGAGTGTCCGAACGGCACCAGAGAAGCTTGCTGTTTCCAAACAATGACTGAAGAACCATTTTTTCCAAGAGTACGTAGGCAGAGTATAGTGTCGAGTATTGCGGCCTCCATACTGACTTTTGTGTTTAGTAGTGTGTAAGCATAGCATGTTTGTATAGACTAACATCCAAAAGATTCCTCTAAGATGTTTTCTGAGTAAACAGTGAAGCACTTTTGTATGTTTTTGTAATGTTTGGCTTGTAGGAATGCACCAGAGGAGTGGTGCTCAATTCTAAGCTAAGTGAATGTTGAGGAGGTTCAGGATATTGTAGCAAAACCCCAGCAAAAGTGTTCAAGAGCTCTGCCCAACTGTCACAGACAAGTCAGTCGGTTAAATATGACTTCTTCCTGTGACGTTTTCCACCAACAGGCTCCCGCCAGACTTCAGTAAGAAGATCCAGACCCTGCTCCGCTCTCCATCATGTCCTGAGCAGTTTCAGATCCTTTGCTCTGCCATCCTGAGGGAGAGTCTCCCTCTCAGTTTACACAGCCTCTCCACAGAGCTCAGCCAGGACAGCAGAACACTCAGTTATATGGCCAATGTAATTCTCTCCCAGGTACTGTCCCAGCTACCGCCCTTCATACATGTCTTGTGTGTCTATAAACACCTTGTTTGAACCTCTGAAGTATCTCTTCTGTGCTTCCTCAGGCTGGGAACAAGGAGGATCTGCTTCCTCTCTGTCAGCATTTACTGAAGTGTTTGGAGTCGAGGCAGCCTGAGGTGCAGATTCCCAAACACACACTTCCCATTCTCTCCAAGATCTTCAGCTTCTCTCCACAGATCCTCAGTGAAGGTGAGCTTATATGGGCAGAAGTTGACAGACGCACAGCACCCAGTCTTCAGTCTTCCTCTTTGTAATCAAGTGTAATATTTTATTTTTAATTCACACATTAAGTTTATAGAGAAGCTTGATATAATTCTGAATGTTTTGAATCCAGATCAGGTGAATCTGGTCAGTCGGAAGTTGGCTGACTGGCTGAGATATGCCAGCGTTTACCAGGGAGCCTCCATGTCTTCTGGGGGATTTTTCACCAGTCCCAGAGCACGTCAGGTAGAGGACAAGCACAGTTCACACCAAGTAACACTGTCCTCTGTCAAATGAAGTGAAAACATGCTGCAGGTTGATATGAATTAGGATTTGGAGCAGTCTCAGTAAATAGTCAAAAGCCCCAAATGTATGTAAACACATTAAATCAAATCAGGATTTAAAGCAGCATTATGCAAGAATTAGTATTTCTTGTTTCTTCGCTTCCCCCAACAGTCTGGAAGTGTAATTCGCATTTTGAGCCATTATTAAAGGACAGGCTTTACACATGCACTACTGGACAAGCTGAGAGAGAGTAATATTACAGGATATTATATAAATATGAATGGAATTACGCAGCATTAAAAAAAAGGAAATTCTTGCAAAACGCTGCTTTAAGTGCTCTGGAAAGAGATGGTCCTCAGTCTGCGATTGAAGATAGCAAGTGACTGCTGTCTCAAACCCAGGGGATGTTTGGGAAGTTCAGAGAAACCTATAATCCAGGACAGAGAAGAAGGATGGTGGGTCAAGCTGAGCCGTACTTGAAGCTTGAAAGGCTTGAACGGGTCGTGTTTTGACTATTGCCATCAGGTAGGGAGGAGCTGGTCTGCTCTTGGCTTTGTAGGCCAGCGAAAGATTTTGGGCAGCTGCAGGAATCCAGTGTAGAGCATGCAGGTGAGGAGAGACATGGATGAACTCTGAGCTGCTTTGTCCTTCTTTCCATCAGCCAGCACTAATGATTGAAGTGGATGGGGCAGTGGCTGGAGACTTCTTCACTGTACTGTGTGTGGGACAGAACTACACTGAAGACCAGTGGATGAACATGTACACCTTTTCCATGATCAGGAGCTGGCTGCTCACCTATGATACAGAAGGAACCTCTAATGCAGAATCAGGTAACAAGGATAAGAACTGGCTTCATGTTCAGTTGACTTTCTAACAAATTCTGTCAAAGTTTAGCCAAACATCATCTCCACCTTCATACACAGCAGAGAATTTGATTGCGGTTCCTGGTGCGTCCTGCAGACTACAGAGTTCAGTTTGATATGTGTTGTTGACCACACCCTACAGTTCTAATGTTCAGTGCCCTTTAAGGCATGTAAATAACTGAAGATTGGATTTTCACTTTTGCTAGCTCAGCTAAAAAGAACACAAGTCATTCAAACACCACACCAAGGTAAGCTGCAAGCTACAAGCTGGGTTAAACCCTCAGCCAGAATTTCTTTTCTGTCCACACGTCATGCCTGCCCAATCCTGCTCCTGCAGAGTTTAGTTCCAGCACTAAACAGATACACCTGATCCAGCTAACCAGGGTCCTCAGAAGCATCTGAGTGTTACAGGAGCATCAGTCATTTCTTATTAATTGAACCTGTGAAATATGTAGAACGTAGGAGACATTTCTCAACGCCCCTATTACTCCACCTCATCTCCTCAACGCATCTATTACTCCACCTCATCTCCTCAACGTCCCTATTACTCCACCTCATCTCCTCAACGCCCCTATTACTCTACCCCATCTCCTCAACGCATCTATTACTCTACCCCATCTCCTCAAAGCCCCTATTACTCCACCCCATCTCCTCAACGCATCTATTAGAATCAGAATCAGAATCAGAATCTCTTTATTTCACCAAGTATGTTACCCATACAAGGAATTTGTCTTGGTGAGAGCAACACGTATGACAAGTAACAAAGAAACACAGAACACAGTCTTAAACTAAAGGAAAATTACACTAAACAATAAATAGGGTAGGGGATAAATTAAAAAAAGTAGAAAGTACTAAAGGTAATAAAGGTAATAAAGAGCTGAAAGATGTATTTACAGAAAAGAAAAGAACATCTGTACAGGTGTGCAAATAGTCATAGTGCAAAATAGGCAGAGTGCAAATAACTGTTCAGTCCGGTTTGGTACAGTTCAGTTGTAAGTTTAGAGGTTTACAGTGGGAGGTGACCACTGTGATTGAGGAGCGCTACAGCTCTGGGGAAGAAGCTATTAGCATGACGTGTTGTGCTGGTTTTGATGGACCGCAGTCTTCTACCCGAGGGGAGTGCCTGGAAGAGGAGGTGTCCAGGATGTGAGGGGTCAGATGTAATCTTGCCAGCCCGCTTCCTCATCCTGCTGGAGTAGATCTGCTGAAGTGATGGCAGGTTACATCCTATGATCCTCTCTGCTGTCCTGATGATGCGCTGGAGTTTGGTTCTTTCTTGTGAGGTGGAGGAACCAAACCAGATAGTTATGGAGGCTGTGATAATGGACTCGATGATCGCTGTGTAGAACTGGATCATCAGGGTCTGTGGCAGGTTGAATTTCTTGAGCTGTCTCAAGAAGTACATTCTTTGTTGAGCTTTCTTGATGATGGAGATGGTGTTTTTCTCCCATTTCAAGTCTCTGGAAATGGTGGTGCCCAGGAACTTGAGTGACTCCACCATTGATACTGCAGTGTTGTTGATGTGGAGGGGGGGAAGGGTGGGTGGATTGCGTCGGAAGTCCACCACCATCTCTACAGTCTTTTCTGTGTTTAGCAGCAGGTGGTTGTTGCTGCACCAGGACACCAGCTGCTCAATTTCCTTTCTGTAAGCAGACTCATCACCGTTGGCTATGAGGCCCACCAGAGTGGAGTCATCTGCAAATTTCAGGATCTTTACAGCTGGATCTTTGGAGACACAGTCATTAGTGTAGAGGCTAAAGAGAAGGGGTGAAAGAACACAACCCTGAGGGACTCCAGTACTGAGTGTCCGGAGGTCTGAAGTGTGCTTCCCCAGCCGCACCTGCTGTCTCCTGTCTGTCAGAAAATCCACGATCCACCGACACATGGAGTCTGGCACTGACTGCTGGGAGAGCTTGGCCTGAAGAAGCTGCGGCACAACAGTGTTAAAGGCCGAGCTAAAGTCCACAAACAAAACCCTAGCATAGTTTCCATGGCTGTCGAGATGTTGCAGGATAAAGTGCAGGGTCAGGTTGACCACATCATCGACAGACCTGTTTGCTCGGTACGCAAACTGCAGGGGGTCCAGCAGGGGATCTGTGATGGACTTCAGGTGGGCTAGGATCAGGCGTTCAAAGACCTTCATGACTACAGAGGTCAGGGCGACAGGCCTGTAGTCATTCAGTCCGGTGATGGTGGATTTCTTGGGAACTGGAATGATGGTGGAGGTTTTGAAGCAGGCTGGAACAGAGCAGAGTTCCAGTGATCTGTTAAAAATGTCCGTAAACACTGGAGCTAGTTGGTCACAGCAGTGTTTTAGGGTGGATGGAGAGACTGAGTCGGGCCCGGGAGCTTTCCTCACCTTCTGTCTGCTGAAGAGCCTGTGAACATCCTGCCGGTTGATGCAGAGATGAGCAGGAGGCAGAGGTGAGAGGGCCAGTGTGGGGGTGGAGGTGGAGGGGGGTGATGGGTGGTAGACGGTCTGATTGTCTTTTGTGAGTTCAAATCTGCAGTAGAACTCATTCAGGTCGTTGGTGAGGTGTCGGTCGTTCAGGAGGAGGGGGGTCTTTCTCACCTTGTGACCAGTGAGAAGCTGTAGGCCTTTCCAGGCTGAAGATGGGTCGTTAGCAGTGATGTGTCTGTTCAGCTGCTCTGAGTACTTGCTCTTCGCAGCTCTAATCCCTTTCTCCAGTCTGTATTTGGCCTCCTTAAAGACAGTTCTATCTCCACTCCTGAACGCTTCCTCCTTTTCCCTCCGAAGCTGTTTGAGTTCTGCAGTAAACCAGGGTTTGTTGTTACTGTATCTCACCTGTGATTTAGTTGAGATACAGCTGTCTTCACAGAAACTGATGTATGACGTCACAGTGTCTGTGTATTCGTCCAGTCCGTCTGTCGCCTCCTCAAACACAGCCCAGTCTGTGGATTCGAAGCAGCCCTGCAGCTTCTCAATGTCTCCACTGGTCCACCTCTTCACTGTTGTGATGACCGGCTTGTTGGTTTTGAGTTTCTGCCGGTAGGTTGGAATGAGGTGCACGAGGCTGTGATCGGAGAGCCCGACAGCTGCGCGCGTGACCGCGCGATAGGCATTCTTGATACAGGTGTAGCACTTGTCCAGTGTGTTGCCTTCACGTGTTGGACACGCGATGTGTTGTCTGTATTTGGGCATCTCCTTCGTGAGGTTCGCACTGTTAAACTCTGTTACTCTACCCCATCTCCTCAACGCCCCTATTACTCCACCCCATCTCCTCAATGCATCTGTTACTCCACCCCATCTCCTCAACGCCCCTATTACTCCACCTCATCTCCTCAACGCCCCTATTACTCGACCCCATCTCCTCAATGCATCTGTTACTCCACCCCATCTCCTCAACGTCCCATTAGTGCACCACATTTCCTCAACGCATCTATTACTCCACCCCATCTCCTCAACGCCCCATTAGTGCAGCCCCTTCTCCTCAATGCCCCTATTACTCCATCCCATCGTCTCAACGTCCGATTACTCCACCCCATTGTCTCAGTGTCCCATTAGTGCACCCCATCTCCTCAACGTCCCATTACTTTAGTCCCATCTCCTCAACGTCCCATTAGTGCAGCCCATCTCCTCAACGTTCCATTAGTGCAGCCCATCTTCTCAATGCCCCTATTACTCCACCCCTTCTCCTCAACGCCTCATTACTCCACCCCATCGTCTCAACATCCCATTACTCCACCCCATTGTCTCAATTTCCTATTCTTTTAGCACCATCCCCTTAATGTCCCATTACTTTAGTCCCATCTCGTCAACGTCCCATTAGTGCACCCCATCTCCTCAATGCCCCTATTATTTTACTCTTAAACACCCCCATCTTCTAAACATAATAATTGTTGCAGTGGTGGTCTGTTCACAGCCTCTACATTGGAGGGTTCTTGAATCTTGACTAATGCTCCTAAGGTGTGTTAGATTATGGTTGCAGCTAAACTCCAGTAGTTAATACTGGTAGCTGGCGCAGGAGTGTGCATCCAAAATCTACTCACATTCAGGCCTTGTCTGTGCTGTATAATTAACCCTTGTTTTTCCTCCAATAAATCAATAACTAAGCATCACAATCACTGAATACTAAGGGCTGCATTTCCTCCGTTTTAAACTCAGTGGCTTGTAATCGCAGGGCATGTCAAATTGACTTTACTTGCAATTCTATGTCTAGTTGTGCATGTTCCTGTGTGATGTGGTAAGAATAGAATTGGTGGTGAAAGGTGATGTGCCGGATTGTACTCTGCTGTTGGTCCAGATGACCGGTCTGAAGTGGACAGCTCAGTGATGTCCATGGTTTCGGCCACCTCCTCCTCCAGCCGATTCCTTCCCCCAAAGGAGCGTCTCAGAGAGAAAGCCTTTGAGTACTGCCACCGGCTGATCGAGCAGAGCGACCGGAGTAAGTTACCCTGTACATCTCCCATCATACAGCTCATCTCATAGCTTTATCGGAGTCAGATCTGTGGAGTTCAATGTGAAGACTTAATGTTTGATTACAGAGGCCCTGAAGAGAACAGACGCAGAGCTGCAGAAAGCGGTAAGCCACACCAAAACACACCAGAAATGCATGATTGTGACAAACAAGTTGGCAAACAAGTTGGAATGAATAAAATACACCAGAAATATCAACTGATAAATATACCATTTAATACAAAACAGGAAAAATGATCAAATAATGAGTAAAGTAAGATAAAGGCATATTGAATAACATCTGATTGTAGAACCGCTCGTTATTATGCGGTTACTGTACATATATCTGGGTTTATTGTTGGTCACAACCATCATTATTAACTTAGACCCAGTTCTCATTAAAATCATACAGCATTAACTTCACTAAGCATTAACTTTTCAGGTAGCTTTTAGTTAGGAAAATTATTTTAGGTAAATTAGTCACCTTGTTTAAGATGTTTAAGGTGGTAGAAACTTCAGACTCCTGTACAGGGCGCTGCACGAGGATGATCAGGCTATAAATACAACTATAAATGCAGGGTGTTTGGGGTGGATACATGGGTTAAGAAGAGGTGGTACAGTGCAGTGAGGGTCTCGTTCACACTGTTGCCTTTAAGCTACGCCCAAATGCAATCCCTCCTTTAGCCACATTAGCATCTGCTTTGCGACCCATTTTCCACACATCCAACGAGACCCTCACTGCACTGTACCTATGTATCTATGAATCCCGTTGCACACCGAACAGGTATTTTGTAGCCTGATTGTCCTTGTGCAACGTCATCTGCAGGAGCCTGAAGTTACAACCACCTTAACCACTTCTTTCTTCTTTGTTCAGTGCCTTGTGGAGTCAGTGGCCATAATGGACATCATCTGTAGTGAGGATGCCTCCTACGTGTATCGTGCCTTCCCCTGTATCAAAGCGCTGTACGGCAGGCTGAGTGCTGACCTGGCCTCCGCACGAGCGCTGCTGCCCATAGCTCAGTTCTACCTCAACCACAGTGAGTGTCCTGAGCCCTGACACAGAACCTTTCCTGATACTAAATATCCACAGCTTTAACTCAAGTTAAAGTCAGTGTCCATAATTAATCTTCAGACACGTACAGTAGTTCCATTAAGTGATTGGAAGATTCATCGTGCATGTGTGTTTTCCATATTCAGGCGAGACGGCCGCTGTGGAGTCCGAGTCCATTTTCTGCCATCTCTTTAGTCGCTTTCCTGCCGAGCTCTTTAACGAACCGATTCTGGCCTTCGAATTCGTTCAGTTCTGCCTCCGAAACGTGAGCGTCCTGCAGGAGAAGGTAGCCATCTACAGACACAGCTTCCCCAACCTGTTGAAGGTGAGCTCTCTTCTCCATCAAACCCAGTTGGTTCAGAATTTTAACAGTGGTCCAGACTGCTAACAGTGGGTTGTGGGGAGTGTTGTGTAGTTCTTTACCTTCCATTTCTGTTCCCCAGTTCTTGGCATGGAACAGCCCAGGTCTGATCTCTGAGTATGTAGAGCTGCTGCCCTCTCTGTTGGCTCCTGAGACTGCGATCGAGCTACTCCACTCACTACTGGATCTGCCCTGCCTGGCTGCTGCGTTGGACCTCCAGCACAGGTTGGTTAGATGCATAGATCCTGAAATAGTAACGAAAAGAGAGTCAATTTTGTGCCTCTTGCTGTGATGAGGAAAAGCACAGCAGTCTCTGAAAGCATGACACACTGTTCAGCTCTCACTCTGATACTGGATGCACCTTAATTCATGCCTAGATCCCTGCAGTGCTCTGTCCATGCAAATTAGCCTGAGAGAGAAAAGTGCAGAAGCTTTTTCAGACAAATTGCAGAGAATGCCTCACTCTTGTGAGCCTCTCATCACTGGCTTTAAGTCATTTTTGGATTTATTGTAAAGGTGATCAGGTGCTGAATGATGCTCCTCAGTGTATTTCTGAGCTGTTGTAAATGCACTATTAGCATCTAATTGAAGTGTTCTAGCTAGTTTAAAAACAAAGCTCATTATTATTATTCCCCTTGCTTTATGTGTATATTGCCATGTCTTATCTCTTATATTTTACATATTGTGAAGCAAATTGTGTTTTATTAGAATAGTGCTACACACTTCAACACAAGCAGTGGGATCAGGTGCAATAGAGCAGCATTAGAGCAACCCTGGTCCTGGAGGCACCATGCCCTGCACATTTCAGTGCTTTCCCTGCCCCCAACACACTTGATTCAACTGATCAGCTCATTAACAGGCCCTGTTAGAGTTGCAGGGAGTCCACTAAACTGTGCAGGACAGGGTGCCTCCAGTCCCAGGGTTGAGAAAAGCTGCATTAGAGAAAGGAAAGTAACTGCACTGCCGTTTTCTTGTAGCTTGTGCAGAGCCACTACAGGACAGCGTTTGTCTGATGCTAATCCAAGCATATATTAACCTCCACAAATTAACCTAGGCATGTGTGGAATCCTGCTGCAGGTCTGCATGTTACCCAGTCCAAGATCGTGCTGTGTGGGATCAGCAGGGCTCTAAGGTCGCTGCTTCTCTGGACGCCTTCCGCCAACAATCTTATAGAGGGTTCTTCCTCTACATCCTCAGGCCTGAGGCAGGGACTGGAGACACTATTGACCGGTAATGGCTGCTTACTTTAGAAATTTCTTACTTATAAGGGTGTAAAGAAAATAATCATTCCTAAATTGCATCAAATATTTTCCCCCAAAAATTGAGAGGTCAGAGATTTATATTCATAATTATTGGCTCCACTTCTCAAGGGCCTGTTTGCACCTGGTGTTTTTTTGGTAATTAGATTGCATTCAGATTTTACTTAAGCAAGGTGCTTTCCTATGATTATTGTGCTGCATCTGCAGCAGCTCGAGGCAGTGGCTGACTTGCATGTATTGAAGGAGACCTGTATAAAGTCTTTACTCTCCTAGTATTGGAAGCATTGTTAGTGCTAGGGGGAATTATGGACGGGAGGGTTAATTAGCAGAACCAAATTGGGGGGGGGGGGGGTAGTGAAAAATATAAAAAACAAACAAACCTTGAATTGTGATTAAAGTCCGGCCAGCAAGCATAAAAACATCTGTCTCCTGTGTGCTTGTGCACACTCGTGCTTATTTACTGGTGGGTGAGAGCAGTATTACAGAGTCTTTTGATTTAAATAGTCTGCCACTACGGGAATGCAAGAACCATCTATTGTTCCACAACGTTGTAGAAGATCCAGCACCGTTCCTCTAAACTGCTCACAGTCTCCAGGAGCAGGACAGTTTTGATGAAAAGCCATTGTTTACAAGAACTAAAACAGGGATGATGTTTGTTTGTTGGTCCTCTGGTCTCACTGGAGACGCATTTTAATGAGAAGTGTAAACAGAATCTGGTCTAAATTACATCCAGATACTATTCAGATACAAATGCCAGGTGTAAAGAGGCCCTAATATTCAAACAGTGTTATTGATTGTTACCTCTCAGTGCCGCACGCTGACTGCTTTATGCTGCTTTATGCTGCTTTATAGGTTGAATACCCTACATGAGGCTTTGGAAGGCATGGTGGAGAGTCCGCGTGTGGTGCGCTGTGCCCAGATTGTTCCTGTACTCCTGCACGTCTACTTCAACACAGTCACTCAGGTAACAACCGCAACACTGACCTCACAGGAGCCTTTCAGGAAGATTCTGGGCTTTTTTACAACTGTTGTCGTTGTAAAGCAGCTTTACACAATCAGTAATTAGTAAAAGACAGATAAAAAATATAGAATAATATAAAAAGACATGAAAAATCTAAGACTCACAGGGAGCAGCCAACAGCGACAGTGGCAGATAGTTAACACCCTCCTCTGATCAGAACTATTTATAAATTATTGACAAAAAGTTGCCAAACCACCTAAACTGTTGTACTGCTCAGGTGTGCAACATATTCTTAATCTTAATATGATAATCATGGTGTAGAATAACTTAATATAGTCATGGCAGTGATGCTCAGAGTAATGAGAGTAATGATGGTTAATAGTGGTGATATTAATAATGGCAGATAATTAAGAGTCCATTTAGGTTTGAACATGGTCATTAGGCAGGTAGCAGTGGTAGGAGGGCAATGCACACAGCTGGTCTGGCATGGGTGGTGGGGGGTGGTTGGTGGTCGGATTGGTAGGTGGTAGCTGGTCTGACGCAGGTAGGTCGGGCTGGATGAGTGAGCAACCATTTACTCAGAGAAGGTATAGAGACAGATGATAAAAATGCTAATCTCAACTTTAATTAGCTGCTTTACTGCACTGATGGCTGCTCACAGGACCCACATTTTATAGCATAGTTTTAACATTGTAACAAAAACCCTGTAATAAATCCTGAGTCTAACCAGATAGTGCTGCTGTCCACCTCTCCGCACTTACATACAGAGCTTTCTAATCCCTGTCTGTGTGTATTCCTTATATGTGACTTTAGATGGCTGATGAGAAGCTCATGAACCAGTTTGTGATGGTCCTGCTGGAGAGAAGCAGCCTCCTGTACAACATAAAGAACTTCAGCACTGAAGTGCAGAGGTCAGTCCATATGCTTTGAGGGGATTTTCTGAACGTATCGTGCCATGGTGAGTTCTGGTGGTTCTCTAACTGCTGAATATTGTCTGCAGAGTGTTCAGCACACACCTACAAACCCTGTGCAAGCTGCACCCTCCCCTGATTGTGGATCAGTACAAGGAGCTGCTGGACTTTGCCAGCACCACAACCAGCATCTACAGTAAAGAAGACTTCTACACACATGTGGTGAGTGAAACATCAAGATCTGCTCGTCAGTTCTGCACGTCATGCAAAAACCTTGTTTCTTAATCTTAAGTCAATGTAAAACGATTTTATTTTGGAGCATTTCCATTGGGCCGATCATCATGAAATTTGGACGTTATGCAAAGAACAGAAAAGCAGCAAAACTGGAGATTTTTTTTCAGTTTCCACGGGAGATTTAGATTTTCCTTGATATGCAAATAGTGTATGCATGTGTGTGTGTGCAGGTGTGGGTAATAGGAGAGTATCTATCTGTGTCCTACGATCCCCGGTGTACAGTAGAGCTGATCACCTCGTTTTTTGAGGGTCTGGAGGCAGTGTTATTCGAAATCACACAAGTGCGTCAGTCTGCCAACCCACTGTGCTATTCTCCACGCCTCCTCACTGTGCTGATGACCGCATTGGCCAAGCTGGCCTCCCGCAGTCAGGACCTCATCCCTCGGTAAGGCTGCTTTAGCCCTTTTATTATTATTCATTGAGTATGAAGCATGCATATTTTGTCTTTTATGAAGGGCTTGTGGAAAACAAATATTCTCATAATAATCTTTAAGCTTTAATTTGCTGGTTTACTGCACTGATGACTGCTTACAGAAACCCACATATTGCATAGTTTTACCATAAATAAATTACTAACGTAATCAGTGTCTTCTCTGCAAACTGAAGAGATTGTATGTATGTATGCGGCCACATGAATACATATAAAAACTAAAATAACCAAAGAGACAGAGGGAAAAAAACACTCTGATAAGGATGTAGGGGGGGTGGGAAACCATGTTCTGTGTAATAAACAATTAACAACCCACCGACAGTGCCCTCACTCAGCTCAACACAACCAAAAAAAAAATTCTGCAATATAAAAAACAAGCACACATTTAATCAGGTAGTACCTCTAAATAAGTGCGCTTCCACTGTTCCATAATACCACTCACAGCTAATGGTGGAAGATCTGAAGGAAAAGTTGAAAGTTGTTGTTGCAGTGGTGTCTCCTATTACATACAGAACCATGCTGGAGTTCAGTGAGCTCTTCAGAACCTCCCACTCTTTCACTAATGTGTGGAAAGGCAGACTGCATAGCTAGGGGCTTGATTTTATACACCTGTGGCTGAATGGGACTGAATGAAACGCCCAAATTCAGAGAGGTGTGTCCCAATACTTATGTCTGTCATTGAAAAAGTACCAGCACACTGCCCGTCAGAAGTACCATAACTCAGATCATCTCAGACTTACCATTGAATGTTCTCCCTGTGTCCCTCAGGGCGTCGCTCCTGATGTCTAAGATGCGTTCGTTCGCCCGCAGTGGACCCGTTGCAGCGTGCTTCAGTGAGGAGGACACTGAGGAGATCATCACACGAGCCCACGAGCTCATCAACCTGCTCAAGCTCCCCAACGTGGCACAGTTTGTTCTGGCCCCCTCGGCCCGGGGTGAGAGCCCCCGCTGGCACAGAGACACGAACAGTGGCCTGCCCCAGCGCATGAGAGCTATCAGTGGCCTGCTGCACAACCAATCCAACTTCCTGCCTGCGTAGAGCAACACTCAGCATAGAGAACTCCCAGGGCCTGAAGTTGACAGGAGCTGGAGCTAGAGTGAGCACAGCAGCCATGCTGAACATGTGCACATGACGCTTAATCACACGTATAAACACAATCAAGCTCAATCATGATTACAGTAAAGTTCCCACTGCAGGACAAGTGAGTGTATTTGTACTGATTTAACAATTGAATTCTTGAGTTAAAGAAATAATAATGTCAGAATAATAACAGTGTAATGTGTAACAGGTTCGGTTTATTCCATGGTTTGGAATAAAAAAAAAAAGCAACAAACCCCACCAAAAAAAAGGCATAACGCTGATGTAGGTTTCCTCTATTAATATTAGTCAGTCAGATATGCAAGTTACAGTTTGATCCACCTATTTTCAAATGGCGCCCCCTTGAGGTAGCTGGTACAGTCTGTAGTGTGTGTTCCTTAGCGCATGGATTGTGTTTCAGCTGTCCAATGAAACAGACACGTCATCTTGGGTCGTTATGGTTTAAAATGAAATGGAAAAAAATTTAAGAATGTCCCACAATGTTACGCAATATGGACAAAAGTATTGGGACACCGGCTCATTTATTGTTTCTTCTAAAATCAAGGGCTTTAAAAATACAATTTATCATTTTGTTGGAGTAACTGTCTCTACTGTCCAGGGAAGAAGGCTTTCTACTAGATTCTGTTTGATTGCATTCAGCCACAAGAATGTTTATGATGGAGCCCCAACCATCATTCCAGAGAACACAGTTCTTCCACTGCTCCTCCACAGCTCAATGCTGGGGGGCTTTATACCCCTCTAGCCCACACCTGGCATTAAAGGTAAAGGTAAAGGTGCACGTATTTGTCACTGTACAGCGAAATGTGTCCTCTGCATTTAACCCATCTGGTAGTGAACACACACTCACACACACACATGTGTTAGGGGCAGTGAGAGTACACACCCGCCCGGGGAGCAGAGAGGGTAAAGGGCCTTGCTCAAGGGCCCAACAGTGGCAGCTTGCCGAGCCCGGGAATCGAACCCACAACCCTGTTATCGATATCCCGGCGCTCTAACTGCTGAGCCACCACTGTATTAGGCAGCATGGTGCTAATAGGTTCATGTTTATCTGCTCCAGAGAGTCCTATTCTATTGGCAGTACTTCTCTACAGGGACCAAACAAGCTGTGTGTGTTTGTGCATTTGCACATCTTTGTCCTCAATGGATGCAACTTCGCAAAATAGCTGAATGCATTCATTAGAAGGGGTGTCCACGAACATTTGGACGTAGTACGTATGTGAGCCGTTCTCGAGATAGATGGAGATAGAGAGACATTCAGCGAACCTCGTCATCTGCATAAACACTTCGCCCATTGCTTACCGCGTAACGTGTATTCACTGGGCGACTGCGAGCACCACACCATGCCGTCTGTACCTAGACTGTTGGTATGAATCCATGTACTGTTATACGCCTACAGAACCAACTCAAAAGTGAGCACTTTCTGGACTGCAATGTGGCCATCAGAGATAACACACCAGGAAAAATCTCTCACACACACAAGAAATATCTACAGAGGCACCTTTAACACAGTGAAACCAGTTTGTTTATTTATTGTCCCAGTGTTTCAGGGGGATATGATGGATAGAATAACCTTTTTTTTATGTTTACATTCAGGACCACAATCTTCAAAAATTACAAACATCATCTGTATGATAAGTCATTAAAAAGAGAAAAGATCATACACAGTATCATCATTTATACCATAAATAATATAATCCAATGTCCGACACTCTTTAAGGCAGGGTTTCTCAACCGGTGGGCTGTGAAGCGCCCTCTAGTGGTCTGCAGTTTAAGAAACCCTGCTTTAAAGAGTGTCGGACATTGGTATATATTATCTATGGTATAAATTATGATACTGTATATAATAATTTACACCATAGATCATATAAGCCAATGTCTAACACTCTTTAAAGCAGGGTTTCTCAACCTGACATTGGTTTATATTATATATGGGTACAATAAACTTGTATATGGACAGCATAAACGTTTTGGATCATAAACAGTATCATCATTTACACCATAAATGATATAATAATCCTATAATCCAATGTCTGACACTCTTTATAGCAGGGTTTCTCAACCTGTGGGCCGTGAAGCGCCCTCTAGTGGTCCGCAGGCCCATTCTCAGGAGGAGGCAGCAGTCTGTAGTTCAAATGAAATAACACAGGACGATGAGACAATACTGCACCTGACAGCTGAGGTTACACATGGCCCATCTCCACCCCTCTCTAATCACCCACTAATCAGGTAGGCACCTGCCTGCCTTTCTTCAAACTATGATCAGTATATGAGCTTTAGCAGATGCGCCCAAATAAAACCCATGGTATGCAGTACTAACTTTTGCAAAATCGAACAGATTTAGGCAAAGTTTAGTTCTGGTGGGAATATGCCTGATTGTAAATAGGAATTTAGTGGTATGTGTGTTTATGGTCATCAGAGATGTGAAGACTAGTGCTCATGGCTGCTGGACACACACACTGGACCCACTCATGCTCTTTTAGGACTGCTCTTGTTGGAGTTGGAGCAGGACAACTTTCCCCTCACTTTTCTCCTCCTTGTTTAATATCGTAGAAATGAACAATATACCTTTTAAGCTATTCTTCAGCTATTGGTCAGCAGCATTGCTAGAGCTAGGGGGTGATACGAAGGGGTGGGCCAAATTGTGAGAAAAGAGGAACATTGTACAAATTTATTAAAAAAAATTACAAAAGTATTTACAAAAACAAATACAATTTTAGGTTTTAAGTAAAATTTTAAGTTGGTGGGCTGTGAGGTGGGCAAGGTTGGGACCCCCGCTTCAAAGGAATGAGCTTTTTAAACCTTTTTTGTTTTATTTTTAAATACCAAACATAATTTTTTCACAAAGGAGGAACAAGTATCGAGTATGCTAAACGCAGTTAGGACACTGAGTGGGGAAGTGATGGCTCAGCGGTTAGAGCACCGGCTATTGATGACCGGGTGATGGGTTCGACAACCCACCAGACTCGATAAGCTGCCACTTTTGGGCCGCTGAGCAAGCTATTCACCCTCTCTGCTCCCTGGGCTCTGCAGCGATGGCTGCCTACCGCTCTGGGCATGTTTGTGTTCACTGTCACTGAGTGTGTTTACTCACTAGCGTGTATGTGAGTGTGTGTACACTGCATAGATGGGTTAAAGGTGGAGGCCAAATTCCATCTGTGTCCGACACTAATGGTGAATATGACGAACACCAAAGCTCAACACTGCACTGGTTTAAAAGTTTGAGCAGTCGGCAGATGAGGTTATCTAGTTTTACGATTAAAGTAAGTGACTAACGTCCGGAGGACTAACGTCCAGGGACTCTCAGGAGATTAAGAGTCCTTAGCACTGCAGAGCAGAGTTACAGAATTGACCCTCTGCATTTAACCCAGCCATGGCAGGATGGCCACCTCAGCACCCAGGGAGCAAATTTGGGTTGGGTGTCTTGCTGAAGGGCACTTCAGCTGTGAAAGCTGGTCCTGGAAATTGAACCAGCAGCCATCAGGGCCCAAATCCCCTTCTCTAACCTTTAGGGCATATCTGGCCATGATGGTTTTGCTGGGCTGGGGAATCGAACCCTAGTCTAGCACTTCGTATATAGAGATTTTAGTCACTTTGCAATACCAACGGCTATAAAACTGCTGTTAATAAGCAGCGTCAGCTGATCTCTGAGCTGTCTACTCGTATATTAACCTAAATTCTTCAGATTGCACTTTTCCCTCCCAAAATTCAGTGAATGCTTTTTTACCCAGTAGTCTAGGGTACAAGTATTAGATGCACAAGCGCTAGAAATGTACAAAGCACCCTGACATGTGCAACACGAAAGGAGCTTTTAGCTTGTTTGTGTTACCATTAGTATTAAATGGCATTTTATGCAGTTCCATATATACTGATCGGCCGTGACGTTACCACCTCCTGCCTAATACTGAATAGGTCCCCTTTGTGCCGCCACAACAGATCTGACCATCAGAGGCATGGACTCCACAAGACCTCTGAAAGTGTCCTGCTGTGGTATCTGGCACAAAGACTAGCAGTAGCAGCAGATCCTTTAGGTCTTGTAAGTATTGAGGTGGGGCCTCCGTGGATCGCATCCATGTGCCTTAAGTGCCCATGACCCTGTTGCCCATTCTGACCACTGCATACCAGGGAAACCCTGCACGACCTACCTGATATTTTGTGGATTCTGACCCAGTCGTCTAGCCATCACAGATTGGTTCTTGTCAAAGTGTCTCAGGTTCTTATGCTTGACTATTTGTCCTGCTTTTAACACCTTCATCCACTGACCATTCACTTGCTGCCTAATACGTAGATCCCACCCCTTGAGATTTCACTCCACTGTAGATGGAGATAATCAATGTTTTTCACTTCACCTGTCAGTGGTGCTAATGTTATGGCTGTTCGGTGTGTAGCTGTTGCATATTGTATTATGTATAAGTATTTTATACTTAAAGGTGCTCTCTCTGGGTGCAGCAATTGGACAGCTTTATCAGCTTTTAGCCTCTATTACAATGAGTAGCCAATAGGATTAGCCTCTAGCCAGCTAGAGGGCTGGGTTTATGTAAAATCTTGGGGGTGGAAATATAACGAGGAGTTAGGGAGCAGTTTTGGTTCTGCTGGGCTTCGCTTTAGCTTTTTTTTAAGGAGGAACACCAGTGTTTGAGGTCCGCTTTCATTTTATGACGCCAGTTTTCCATTCTAGGGCACCTTTAATCATTGTAAGACACATGTAGTGCAAAAGGAAAGAGAAATTCAACATAAATTGCTTCATGTGATTTCAATAAATTACAATATTTTAAAAGCACAATTACAACAGCTAAGCTCACCTTATCTTCAGGACCGACCCAATATTCAAAAATTCAATAACATTTACCTCTTACAGAGTGCTTTAACTCACAAGACTCTGGCAATACTGTAATATTCCTAATGTAAACTCTGACCTCTTGGACCAATTTCTACCTTAAAACTCTAAGAAACCATGAAAGAAACCTGAGTTCTATTAATGTAGTTGTAAAATGCAGTTACGGTCACACACAGCGCTGTGGAGAACTGCGAAGGCAACTCGTGATCAGATAAAATTCGGTTTCCGTCAATGAAATTACTGGCTGGTAGTCAACAACTCGTTCTAAATACTCAATATGAGAGCCAGTGTGAGGACGAGACGGGGCTCTTCTCCTCCCCCAGGGCCTCAGTATGTCACCTGGATGTCCTCACATGGCTGCTCCCTGTTGCATACAGGTACCTCCAGATGGCATAGTAGTGTACGCCGGCCCCTATAGCCACAAAGACGTGCCAGATGGCATGAGCGAACGGTATGAGGCCGTCACTCTTGAAGAAGACCACTCCGAGGCAGTAGAAGACTCCGCCCATGGATAGCTCCAGGACACCCTCTCTGTTAGGCTGAGGCACAGAAAGAAACCTGCTGTAGTCAAACCATCTACAGTCTTCTCAACAAAGGCCCTACAATGGGTTCTTTGAGCGATGCCATAGAAGAACCATCTGTGTAATAGAGATAGATACACTATTTGTCCAAATGTTTGTGGACACCCCTTCCAATGAATGCATTCAGCTACTTTAAGTTGCACCCATTCTTGACACAGATGTGCAAATGCACTCACAGAGCTACGGCAAGTCCCTGTAGAGAAGTTTTGCCAATAGAATATGACTCTCAAGAGCAGATGAACAAGAACTTAATCTTCTAAAGTGGAGCTAAAGTGGTATAAAGCAACCAGAGATGTCCCAATACTTTTGTCAACATAGTGTATGGGAGTCTTAAGAACCTTAACATTAAGCGAAGGTTATTTAAGTCTTTAAATGAGTCTTCACACTCCCATATCTCACATGTTCTTCAGTTCTCTGTGGATTCAAAAGTGGTGGTTCTATGGCACTGCTCTTCTGTAGCACCTAAACATGGTCCTCATCTGGGTTGGCCTAGTTTGGATCCATGTGAGATGGGTGTAGGGTGGGCTGTAACGATGGGGCCTATTTGGGAAGCCCAACTAGGTCCCAGCAACATTACATGTACAAACACAAACTTAGAGCCCATGCCCACCTGGAACCCACCTAGCCCACGTTCCACCCTTGTGAGCCCCACATGAGCATGCTGGCTGGGTTCTTTATATTGTTCTAATAAGAAAGAAGTGATACATCCCTTCAAACATGCCCAGAACCGTTCCTAAACATCAGTGTATGCCATACTGTAGACCCATCTGAACAACTCATTGGAGAGTATGTCCATTCACTCCATTATATACAGTTGTGTAATGTTGAATATTACATTGGTTAACATGGCGTACCAGGGATGCAGACTTTTTGGAGATGCAGATAGCCTACAGGTTAAGGGCCAGAAGCTTCATGGTCAGGCAGATATATCCTGATGGATCCTGATGGATATCCACATTTTTCTTTAGGTTTTGTATTTTTACTATGAACTTAAATTATATATAAATAAAAGATGAATTTCTGACTTTTAAATTAAGCAACGTGACGGTCAAAAGACTGCGATGCTCCTAGGCTCGTAGCTTCTGCTGTCTTCCGAGCGTCCTCATGCTTTTTACTAAACTCAGCCGCCAATCAAACTGCATCACATTAAAACAATGACTTTTCTAAATTCGTATTTACCCAAATGCCACAGTTACAAATATTAATGAAGACCAAATTTACAACTTACATTTTCAATTAAAACACAAAAATGGTTCTATCATTGACCATCTATTTTAAGAATCCACACTTGTTTTCCCTCCCTAAAGCTGTAGACCAACTATAAGGCTGTGTACTGAGACACAATACTGGGGAACTCGGGGGGAACATGGGTTTGGGCTGCCTGCATGAAATACAAGTATGTAACAGTACGGCTGTTTCCCTTCTAATTCTCTTACCATTGACAGAAGAACGAGAGCAGGTATAGCTCCCATGACTGTGTAACAAAGCAGGTCCAGGATTTTGTTCCTGAAAGAGAAGAGAGCCAGTTTTTAAACCTATGTTCTCTTCCTACTAAGGAAACGCATAAAAGATCTGAACAGGAGTCAAAATCTAGTTTCGCCCTCAATGGCCACTTTATTCGAGTCGTCAGTGACCCTCTACCAGCGCAGTGTGGGTTATTAAGGGAGAAATAAGGGAGTCTGCAGTTTACGGATCATGAATTTGTCTGATTCTTTATGTATAAACAAAGTGTACTCCTACTTTTCGTGGAAGAAGAAGACATAAGCAGAGCCCACACAGGCCATGATCCACACCAGCCAGCGCATGTGGGCTGCCCAAGGGCCCAGCTCCCTCAGGTTCAACCTGCACACAACAGACACATCACATTACATCCTGACAACAAACACACCTCCGTTACCTTCAGAGGACGTGCAGAAGGCCTTGTTTTTCAGTCGGTCATTTCTCTGATCAAAGCACCTGTCATTCGAGCCAAAACCGGTCGGTTAAAGACTCCACACTACACTGATAAACACTCTACTGTCCAGACACTGCACACTGCGCTGGACCCATTTACACCCACCTGTCACTAACACACGGCCCACCGAATACGCCGCACACATCTATTCTATATAATAATGTATAGTGACCTATATCTTGCTATCCTTACCATATTTATCATACACAATGTGGACAAAAGTATTGGGACACCTGCTAATTCACTGTTTCTTTCGAAATCAAGAGTATTAATAAAGAGTTTATTCAGCTTTTGTTGGAGTAACTGTCCCTACTGTCCCGGGAAGAAGACTTTCCACGAGATTTTGAAGGAGCATTGCTGTGAGGATTTCATTGCATTTAGCAACAAGACTGTTAGTGAGGCCAGGATGTTGGATGATCACCAATCCGCCTGGACGTGGTGCACCAACCATCATTCCAGAGAACACAGTTTTACTCTACGGCTTGGTGCTGGGAGGCTTAGGTTCATGATGTAGGTTATCTTCCTTTTCTATTGGCAGTACTTCTCTACAGGGACTAGACAAGCTATGGGTGTGCATTTGTACATCTGTGTCAGCAACGGGTACAACTAAAAGTAGCTGAATGCACAGTTCACTGAAACACAAACATTGTCCTCAAAGCAACCTGTGTGTGTGTGTGTGTATATATATATATATATATATATATATATATATAATGTGTGTGTGTGCATATAGTCATGTATATACCAGTCAAAAGTTTAGACACATTTGGTTGAATATGTGCTGTTCATCTTCTTAAAAATATTTTATTCAAATGCTAGGGTAACCATAATTTTGTTTTAATAAAGGAGGACACTGGAGGGACCACATGGGTATCTATCATAGTTAGTTTATGAAGTATTCACAGCCTCTCTCACACACACACACACACACACTGCTACATTCCTACAACTTAGGCATACTTGAAACCCTCTGGTAATGGCATCCTAACTACGTGTCCTCTCTCTCTCTCGCTATATATATATATATATATATATATATATATATATATATATAGTTATATATATAGTCCTATATATATATATATATATATATATATATATAGTTATATATATATAATATTGCCCGTGATGCTCTGTGATTAACTTTTGACTGATACTGTATACACACTATATGTCCAATATATAGTGTGCATATATATATATATATATATATATATATATATATATATATATATATATATATATATTTATATATATATGCATGTGTTTGTGGGAATGTAATATTGCTTATTATGCTCTAAGTTAACAACTGTTCTGTTCTGACCACAATGAATCAAGGTGCTCACACCTCTTGTACTCACCAGGGGGCGTAAGAGGCAGCTATGAAGAAATAAATCACCATCCGGTCGCACATGTGGAAGCGCTGTTCAACCCTCCTGCCAAAGAAAAAAACACAAAGGGAGGATTTCAGTTATTTGCCTTGCTGGCAGGAACACAGCCTTCACCAGTTTCCCACATCTGTGCTGTTCACATCTGCACCGATGAAACGATCAGAATCACTGGGCCCGGTCCTTAGCCACAGGCTGAACAGTAGTACAAACCACACAATAATAATAATAAAAAAAAAAGCCAAAAAGCACAAAAGCCCCAAAGCCCTGGCTGAATCCAGAAACATTACACCCCATAAAGTGAAAACCAGACCCACACTCGCGTCTCTGGATTTCTCTGTTTCTCTTGGCAAGCAGACAAGCTAAACAACGGCTGCATGGTGCAGCAGACGGTTATTTTCACACACATGCCAGAGACAGATCTGATCTGCATGAGGAACACATCTGAGAAGCCCAACAAGAACTGACAGGCCCTTGTGAGTCAGTGAATCTGCATGGTAAATGGAGAGTCAGGGGAATTGTCCCATGTGCCTGCTCTGATAGAGCCTGACAAGTCACTTCCCACGGCTTTCCCAGCTAATGCGTCTCTCCATCACAAATAAATCACTGGCAGAAATCAAAGGGTCACTAAACTGCAGTTAAGGGGGTTGTGGTGGTGGTGGCACAGGGGTTAAAGGAAAGGTTCACCAGTCTTCCATTTTCTCCAAATGTGGTCAATAAGCTAAGGCTGGAGCTACAAGGTTAATATCTATATTCATAGTATATATATATATATATATATATATATATATATATATGAACACTACACTCATTACTTATACCATCACTACTATGTTTATATTAAGTTGTACTAAGAGTTGTACTGTACGATTATTCTGATTATTATTTTATGATATTATGACTATGTTGGGCATCTGAACAGTAGGACAGTCTTATGCAGTGGTTCAGTGACTTTTATTAATAGTTTATAAATAGTTCTGATGAGGAGGACGTGTCGGGTCCGCCCTTCTGAGTCTTGGTTCCTCCCAAGGTTTCTTCCTCCAGCTCTGAGGGAGTTTCTCCACAAGCTCACTGGGGGTCTTAGGTTTTCATGTCTTCTTATGTTATTGATTCCTTGACTTTTACTAATTGCTGATTGTGAATTGAACGTGTGCTGGTCATCATCTTAAAACTCTTGATCCAAATGCCAGGGTGACCATGTTTTTGTTTTCCACCGTAGTTAGGATGTCGTGGCTGGGGGGAGTTACTAGTAGGCCCAAGTTGAAAGTTGAACTGAAAGGAGCTGATCTGGTCATATCAGCTATTAAGGCTTTTTACTGGGTTTGCTAAATGAGTAAATGTGTCATTACATCAAGTGTGTTTAGTGCAAAGGTCGGTTTGATGGACACATGCTGCTGGACTGCAAGAACTGCCAACATTTGTTACGCAATTAAATTTGTAGTGCTTGTAATTTGCACAGAAAGTCACTGGAAGTGTACAGTAGCTCATGTTTACATTAGCTACTGTACATTAGATTCCCAGCTAACATTTTTAAGGAACCAATGTGTCTATACAAATAAAAGCGCTGTCTGAAATAAAGTCAAGGCAAATAAAGCCTTCAAATGAAGACTGTAAGCCACATAATGGAGGACAAGTATGGGAACTGTGAAGATCCCTCCAGTAATAGCTCAGAAATAAGCGTTCAATAGGCCCCCTAATCCAGTTCTACAAAAAAAAATATGAGAATGTCTAATAATCAGCATATTCAAGCACAGAAAACACTTCTATCTTACTGCAGGCTAATGTATGGGTCTGTTTACACCTGGCCATAACATGAGTTTTGTATCTGGATAGTATCTGGATCTCCTTTTACCGGATTCTATTGAAACTTGTCATTGAAATGTGTCTCCAGTGAGACCAGATGAGGTCCGATTACCTTTCCCCATATAAAAATCTCACCAACACCTACATCATTCCTGTTTCACTTCCTGTAAACAACAGTTTCTCATTAAAACTGTCCTGCTCCGGGAGACTGTGAGCAGTTTAGTGGAACGGTGGGGGTTCTACAACACCGTGGAACAATGGATGGTTCTCACCTTCCTGTAACGGCTCTATCAGAAGATGAGGACTGTTTAAACCGCAAGGCCACAAACTCTGGGAAATAAGCATGAGCACCTCACACAGAAACACAGCGAGAGAGAGAGTGAGATAGAGAAGCCAAGATCCATAGTAATTATTACTAATAATAACCAGGTGTATTTCCTCTTGCCTGACAGAATCTGATCCCGGAAAACGCATTCCACTTACACTTGTATTAAATGGGGACGAGATCCGTCTCTGACCACCTCCGAATGTGGCTTGAGTGATCCGATCGTAACCCGATCTCAATGTGTCTTGGGGGTGTTTACACCTGGCTTTTCATGCGGACAAGTAAAATCCGAAAACATTGTTAATGCCAATGTTAATGTGTAAACAGGCTCTATATGTAGACTCCAAATGTTTGTGGACACCCCTTCTAATGAATGCATTAATGCATTACCTGGAGCGGATAAACATAAACCTATCGGCACCGTGCTGCCTAATGCCAGACGTGGGCTAGAGGGGTATAAAGCCCCCCAGCATTGAGCTGTGGAGGAGCAGTGGAAGAACTGTGTTCTCTGGAATGATGATGGATGTTGCTCCATCCAGTGCTTTTGGGATGAGTTGGGGTGGTGATCATCATCCAACATCCTGACCTCACTAATGCTCTTATGCAATCAAATCCTCACAGCAATGCTTCTTCAAAAAAAATTATTTAATTTTCTTCCCTGGGCAGTAGAGACAGTTACTCCAACAAAAGCAGGATACCCTACTCCTTGGTTTTGGAAAAAACAATGAATGAACAGGTGTCCCAATACTTTTGTCCATATAGTTTAAGTTGGAGGACAAAAGGTTAACCTATATACGCTTAAAATTAAGGCCTTTAAGGAGCCATAATGACTGTTTTTATTAGGCGGGAACATTATAGTGTTCGCTAAACCGTACCCGACTTTGTAGGGCTGGAGGCGCAGATACTCGTATAGGTATTTTTCCGTATTGTGTTTCATTGCTGGGTATTCACCGTATTGTATTTCTCTGCATATATGGTTGTCAGCATCACAATAGAGAGAGTAATAAGCTCTCCGCTTAGTGGGACAGCAAGCTGTCCAACCATAAAGTGAAACCACAGCTATTAGAGATAAAACACACAAGAGGCTTGTGCTAAGCTATTGCTCAAAGCTGTCCTTTTCTGTTTCCCTCACACCGCTCCAGTCTTTGTCCAAGAACTCCTTCATTTACCTTGTCACCAAAGCATAGCCTAAAATAAATACCCTTACAGCTATCTCCTAACCGGGATCATATGACGTCTTTGTTTTCAGTACACACGTTCGTGAAGTTGTCAAACAAACTTCTGGGTGGAAACACTGGCTGCCCGCTTGGTGTCTGTTCTCATATTCCCTAAAGGACTGCATGACTGTACTTGAAGATGCAGAGAAATGTAAATAGCTGCTGCACCCTGACAAGTCAACCTATTATCTGTCAGTAGTTAGTATTAGTAGGTATTTGAAATTCCAATAAAGGATAAAAGAAATAATAATAATATTTTAAAAAATTGAACCAGAATGGATGACTGGAAATGACTGGGAATAATACACAGTGGATATAAAATACTGTAGGTACACATTATTCATTTAAAAGGGAATTCCCCCTCTTTTACTACAGTGGTGTAAAAGCTTTCCACCAGGGGGCGCATAAAGCATGATTTGTATGTAGGACAGTGGTGTAAAAGCTGTTCATAAGGGGGTGCTCACAGAACGATTTGTTTTTACTACAGTGGTGTAAAAGCTGTCCATGAGGGGGCGCCCAAAGCAAGATTTTTTTACTACAGTGTTTACTACAGTAGTGTAAAAGCTGTCCATGAGGGGGCACTCACAGCATGATTTGTATAAGGGACAGGGGTGTAAAAGCTGTCCTTCGGGGGTGCTCACAGCATGATTTGTATTTACTACAGTGGTGTAAAAGCTGTCCATGAGGGGGTGCTCAAAGCATGATTTGTATGTAGGACAGTGGTGTAAAAGCTCTCCATTTGGGGGCGCTCAAAGCATGATTTGTATTTACTACAGTGGTGTAAAAGCTGTCCATGAGGGGGTGCTTAAAGCATGATTTGTATTTACTACAGTGGTGTAAAAGCTGTCCTTGAGGGGGTGCTCAAAGCATGATTTGTATTTACTACAGTGGTGTAAAAGCTGTCCTTCGGGGGTGCTCACAGCATGATTTGTATTTACTACAGTGGTGTAAAAGCTGTCCATGAGGGGGTGCTCAAAGCATGATTTGTATGTAGGACAGTGGTGTAAAAGCTCTCCATTTGGGGGCGCTCAAAGCATGATTTGTATTTACTACAGTGGTGTAAAAGCTGTCCATGAGGGGGTGCTTAAAGCATGATTTGTATTTACTACAGTGGTGTAAAAGCTGTCCTTGAGGGGGTGCTCAAAGCATGATTTGTATTTACTACAGTGGTGTAAAAGCTGTCCATGAGGGGGTGCTTAAAGCATGATTTGTATTTACTACAGTAGTGTAAAAGCTGTCCTTGAGGGGGTGCTCAAAGCATGATTTGTATTTACTACAGTGGTGTAAAAGCTGTCCTTCGGGGGTGCTCAAAGCATGATTTTTTTTACTACAGTGTTTACTACAGTAGTGTAAAAGCTGTCCATAAGGGGGCGCTCAAAGCATGATTTGTATTAGGGACAGTGGTGTAAAAGCTGTCCATGGGGGGGCGCTCAAAGCATGATTTGTATTAGGGACAGTGGTGTAAAACATGTCCATGAGGGGGCGCTCAAAGCAAGATTTTTTTTACTATAGTGTTTACTACAGTAGTGTAAAAGCTATCCATGAGGGTACGCTCAAAGCATGATTTGTATTTACTACAGTAGTGTAAAAGCTGTCCTTCGGGGGTGCTCACAGCATGATTTGTATGTAGGACAGTGGTGTAAAAGCTCTCCATTTGGGGGCGCTCAAAGCATGATTGTTTTACTACAGTGTTTACTACAGTAGTGTAAAAGCTGTCCATGAGGGGGCGCTCACAGCATGATTTGTATAAGGGACAGGGGTGTAAAAGCTGTCCATGGGGGGGCGCTCAAAGCATGATTTGTATTAGGGACAGTGGTGTAAAAGCTGTCCATGAGGGGGCGCTCACAGCATGATTTGTATAAGGGACAGGGGTGTAAAAGCTCTCCATAAGGGGGCGCTCAAAGCATGATTTGTATTAGGGACAGTGGTGTAAAACCTGTCCATGAGGGGGCACTCAAAGCAAGATTTTTTTACTACAGTGTTTACTACAGTAGTGTAAAAGCTGTCCATGAGGGTACACTCAAAGCATGATTTGTATTTACTACAGTGGTGTAAAAGCTGTCCATGAGGGGGCGCTCAAAGCATGATTTGTATTGAGGGACAGTGGTGTAAATTACCCTCCCCAACTGTAGGGGACACCTACAGGTCAGTTGGAGTAAGTGCACTGAACTGGTCCAGCTGACGCAGCCATGTTTAACGTTTGCAGTAGCCTTTACACTCTTAGATGTGGCCCACAGGGAGCCTATGTTGTTTGTACAGCATTTCTACTTGAATGATGAAGACATCACTGTCGTTCCACAGCGGTATGTGGGCCAGATGAAAGTATAAGTGTGGGCCCAGGCTGGCCCATGACTCATTCACAAAGACATCATTACATCATTACAAGACTTCTAGAGAGTTCTAGAGAACCATACAAGTCGGTGCCACCTGGTGCCTTAGACACATGTCTGCACTAAAACTGGGGCTCCCAGTGGCTCGAATGCACTGCCATTATGGCCAGGGGGTCATGAGTTTAAATCCCGAGCCATGCCGCTTTGTCAACAGCGGCCAGAGGCCGTGATGGCTCTCTTTCTTTCCCCTCATAAGTTTAAAGCGATGTTGGCCGGCACAGGCGTCTGTTAGCTGGTGCGGTGGAGCTGGGGACCCGGTGCTTTCCTCAGAGCGTGTTGGCCGCATTAGCAGCAGTTTGAAAAGAGGTGGTCTCTGCACTTTGCATGTTTACTTCCACCGATCAGCCATAACATTAGTACCGTCTGTGAAGGGGTGGGTAATATATTAGGCAGCAAGTGAACAGTCAGTTCTTGAAGCAGAATCGAATCTGAGACTCTTTGACAGAGATCAAACTGTGATGCTCCAGACGACTGGGTCAGAACATCTCCAGAACATCAAGAAGGTCTTCTGGGTTTTTTCTGGTGTGCAGAAAAGGTCAGTACCTACCCAAAGTGCTCCAAGAAAGGTCAACTGGTGGACTGGAGACCTAAAGCTCATTGATGCGATCTATGGAGGCCCCACCTCCCAACTTACAGGACTTGCAATGTGCAATGGTCAAGACCTACCCAAAGTGCTCCAAGAAAGGTCAACCGGTGAACCAGTGAACTAGAGACAGGGTCACTGGCACCTAAACGCTCATTGATAAGATTTACAGAGGCCCCAACTCACAACTTGCTAACATCTTGGTGTCAAGATACCACAGCAGGACACCTTCAGAGGTCTTGTGGAGTCTATGCCTCGAATGGTAAGGTCTGTTGTGGCGGCACAAGGAGGATCAACTCAAAATTAGTTTAAAAAACAGTTATGGCTGATTGTTGTATGATCCGTCACCGGTCATGTTTGATCATGAGAGAAGAGCTTCACATCTCCATCTCAAGCCTTTCTGAAAGACTTCCATCTATACTCTTAAAACGGATTACTGAAGTTCATTCAAACATTCAACATCATCAGTACACAATTTTGGCACCAATTTTGTTATTTTTCGTAATTTTCTATGTTCCATGATTTATAGCATGTTTGGGATAATATTTTTTTCAGTCATCCACTCCTTTAAGACACCTATTAGTCAGGGCAGGGTACAAAACAGCGCTGGTTTGCGCCTGGAAGCAGGCATCAACAATCTGCTTAAGCTCAAACGCCTTCCTGCTGTGGGCGTTTAAATGAAGGCTGTAAACCACATAATGGAAGAGAAAGAATGGAAACTTTGATGAGTAATTTTTGAAGAACCCTGCAGCAACAACCTGCAGTAATGCTCCAACTGCAAGGTAAAATGTTACCACATGCAAACGCTCCCACAACAAGCTAACATGTTAGTCATGATTCAGCAGTGCTGCAGCTGCACCATATTTTCACTACAGTCATGGTGCAGGGATACGTTTAAGGTGTTATAGGGCAAAGTAGTTCCCAAATAAATTTTTGTATTTTGTTTTCCAGATTTATCACTATTTTACCATCATACATAACTTCCACCGATCAGCCATAACATTAGCACCGTCTGTGAAGGAGTGAATAATATATTAGGCAGCAAGTGAATCTAATCTGAGACTCTTTGACAGAGATCAAACTGTGATGCTCCAGACGACTGGGTCAGAACATCTCTAAAACATCAAGAAGGTCTTCTGGGTTTTTTCTGGTGTGCAGTGGTCAGTACCTACCCAAAGTGATCCAAGAAAGGACAACCGGTGGACTGGAGACCTAAAGCTCATTGATGTGATCTATGGAGGCCCCACCTCCCAACTTACAGGACTTAAAGGATCTGCTGCTAATGTCTTGGTTCAGATACCACAGCAGGACACCTTCAGAGGTCTTGTGGAGACCATGCTTCGAATGGTCAGATCTGTGGGACCTGTTCAATATCAGGCTACTAATGTTATGGCTGATTGACGTACAACATCCGGAGAATTTGACCCTTCCTCTCCAGAGAGGCCACCCAGGTGCTCGTTCAGTCTCTCGTCACTTCCAGACTTGACTACTGCAACTCTCTTCTGTCTGGTCTTCCTCTCCGCACCATCAGGCCCCTGCAGCTTATCCAGAATGCAGCAGCACGGGTCGTCTTCAACGTTCCTAAATTTAGCCATGTCTCTCCACTGCTGCGTTCTTTCCTCACTGGCTTCCTGTAGCTGCTGACCAGGTCATCAGATTCAAAACCCTGACGCTGGTCTACAAAGCCCAAAATGAATCAGCCAGCCCCTCCATACTTGATGGCAATGGTCAAAAGCTGATTCGCACCAAGAGCCCTTCCAGCTTCAAGTACGGCTTGGCTCGACCCACCATCCCTCAAAATCCACGGAAGACGAGCGTCCAGGCTTTTTCTGTCCTGGAACCAAAGTGGTGGAACGAGCTTCCCCTGGGTGTCCGAACAGGGAGTCCAACGCTCGCTGTCTTCAAACCCAGACTGAAGACCCACCTCTTCTGAGAGTACTTGGGTGAATAGCAGAGTGGTCTCCTTATTGACTACATTTAGAGGATCTTTGAATTATTAGTTTCTTGGGTAAATATTAAAGCACTTTTGTAAGTCGCTCTGGAGAAGAGCGTCTGCTAAATGCCTTAAATGTAAATGTGTTTGTAACTCATAAGAAATTAGGTGTGGCGTCACTGTTCTTGTTGGATAATGAGGACTCGTTCACAGTGCAGTCAGATACAGATACAATCTGATCCAAGTAATTACTGCCTTCAGAAGTTTTTGATTGGTTGAATGAGGTGTGTTTGGGTTGGGTTGGAGCTGAAACCTGCAGGGAAGGCTGTGTAAGAAAACAACTGACACACGAAAACTAATTAGTTCATCTCACCTTCATGTCTGAAGGCAGTTTTTAATGATCATGTGTGTTTACGTCACTGTGTGTGTGCACAGATTTAGACAGCTGCACTAACAGGCCATGCTCCTTCTGTTCTCAGAGCATCTAATTAGGTACTAGCGTCAGGAGCTGGGAGCTGATCTGTGTTTCTGGGTGTCTCCAGTTCAACTCATGGAAAATGATTAATACTCACTGCAGATGACTCTTCTTCCAGCTCACAGTATGGAACATGGTGGACATGATGAACAAGCCAGACAGTCCACAGCCATACAGCCACGCTGTGATGCTCTCCCACTGGTCATCGGACAGGATGTACAACAACGAGCTGCCCAAGATACTGGGAATGATCCAGAGCTGATGAAAATAAAGACTCGTCAGCTTTACAATGCACGGGACCACAAAGTGTAATATTATTTGAATATAATTTACAATTTGGGTTCCTCATTCCACAACAGAGCAAACAAGAAGGTTCTCATAGATGTTGGACATGATTAGAGACAAAGGGTCAGGTTCATGAACCTGGTGGTGAATTTCCTGGTAAGGAACAGGAATAGAGTTAGACCTAATGACCTTTTCTGTAATGTTTACAGACACGTTTTGGCACATCTTGAGGCACATCCACCCACTCGGCTGATCAACCAGCATATTTAAAGGCCATATTTGATGTGTTTGGATTGAGCATCTTCGTTAACTTTAAAATCATCTTGATTTTCTTTTTTTAGTAAACATTAATACAGAATTTTAATATTTTTACAACTTTAAACAAGGCTTAGCCAATCAGATGGAATGAATGGAATAATTCCACAATCATATAAATGTAATTATGTAAAAATGTAATGCCATGTTGATAATGAACATTTACCATTTTATCATAGGCATAGTCATAGGCTTTCAGTCCTTGTTGGCAGTGAAACAGTTGCTAAGTGTTGGTAATTACTATGCATGAGCTCCCTAAAGAGACAGCACGGTGCAAAGTGACTTAATGCATATCATTTAAATATAGTGCAATATTTGTTTTGTGCTGTGTGCACCAGAAACACAGAAAAAAATACATAACTTAACTTAACTCATTTCCTTAAAAAGATCACTTTAAGCTTTGTTGAACAAATTAAAGGTTTTGAGTTTAATGTACTTAAAACACTAACATTGTATGTTAAAACAACTCAAATAATAATGAATAATTACTTATACTATTATTATTATTAATTATACTTACTATTATTACTTATAAATACTTTAACTGAATCGTCTGACGTAACATTGTGGTACCCAAAATCTCAACTGAGGGTGAATAAACCTGCAATTTTAGTCACATTTCAGTTTGTATTCCTTATTAGTAACTTGCTCTTACACCTGTAACACTGAGGCCAAGCAGCTAGCCATTACATAAAGTAGAAATGCATAGCTAAGAGATTGTAGCCTGGGGGGAACGACTACACACAAAATGGGGGAGAACATACACCTAGTATAAAAACGGATGGTGCCAGGAGTTTATTGGCACTGTATATTACTGTGTATTACTGAACCAGCACAGCTGAGAAATAGTTAAATCCAGCATCACAGCAGTTTCTTTTTTTGTGAGTGTCATTTTTAAGTTTGCACTGGCAACAGACTAAACTTCAACTCAAATATCTGGAAAATGACCACAGATGTTCACCTAACTCAAAATTGTCTAGGAATATGTGGCAAATGTCCAGTTTTACGTACGACAGACTTCATTTACTTGGGGAAAAACAGCTTGGGGGATTACAGTGTAGCGCTGTTACTGTCGAGTTTAATGAATCTGACCCGATGCTGTTTGAGTACACCCCCTACCCATCTGGCACTCAATGGGCCAGATTCATAAAACCAGATTAACTGGGATGTAAGAGCAAATAGCGTTGCTGTAGCATGTTTGCTCATTCATTAACATAGATTACCACCCTGTTTACCATGTTTGACTCATTTGCATTAGCCAGTCGTTAAACTACACTGTATGTGTAACTACACTGTAAGTCTGACAGCCTGGTACAGAAGATGTTTTTAAGTTTGATTGAGCCTCTTGATAAACTTGACTGTATTGAGAAGGAGTTCTGAGGGCATTAACTCTATTAGTCTACGACAAATTTAACGTTTAATATCTTTGTGATAATACTGTGCAGAAATAGGGTTCAAGCGTTTCCTGAATCTGTCGAGCCTGCTTTTTTGATTGCAACTCATAGCCGGATGGTACAAGACTCACAACTGGAGTTACGAGAGGGTGAAGATGGGTCGAGATAACCGTTTTCTGCCTTTTGCAGTATCCAACTAGTTTTGCGTGAAACTGACCAACAGACAGTCAGAAGCTCGTCTTCTGCCTCTTGCTGGTTATAAACCATTAAATAATACATTCCACTTCTTTTTGTAAAGCTAAGACTCTAGTAAACCCATTTCAAGCACTAAAACAATTCGTCCCAATGAGTAAAGAAATGTTTTTACAGGAAATATGAAGAATTTCTCAAATCTGACGTCAGTTATCTAGGTTTTGGGTCAGAGCATCTCCTCACACAGTGCTGAGAGCTGAGATTGCTCTGATCGTTTTGATATTAAACATGTGGGTATTATCTTATACGCAAGTGTCTTTAAAGACGATATGCAAAAATCGAGAGAAACTGCTCTCAGACTCCAGAGGGTTCTCTACAGACTCTACAGAATTCAATACCAGTGTTCAGAAAATTAGATTAAACAGCTGTTGAGCAGAGGTACAATATTGCTGTTCTGTCTTATCTTATTTTAGTTTATATAAGGCACTCAACAGAAGGTCAGCATGTCTGGATACCTTGACTTTTTTGCATTTTGCCACAGGTTCTGGCAGTGGATTAAAGTTATTGTTTATATGTTTGATATTGTAGTGATATTGTTTTTTAACAAATATTCTTTCCACTTATTTGTTGCTGTAATTTAATCAATCAGTGTTTCTGTATTAATTTTTAGATTCCATGGCTTAGATTTTGAGATTAATGGCTCATATTGGGACCCAAAAAGGCACTGCGCTTTGGTCATTAATATGCATTAGTAATCTGATGATTTGGATTGGCTTTTGCTGCGGTCATATCTAAAAATACTGCAGTATTAAACAGGGATCGGGACGCTGAGAACAGCCACCAAAATCTTATGACTAGGATTTAAACACCTTATCGCACATTTTGAGTGGCATAGTGCCAACACTGCAGAGTTTTATGAATCTGATGCAATCCCCCAGGCGCCATCCCGAGCCACCGCCCACAGGCCCAAATAAGGACTTCCTCCTCAGTTCCGTCTTGTTTGTGTTCATGTGTGTTTGGTTCTGTTCACTTGGTTTGATTCATGTTCATTTGTGGTCTTTCATTCTTCATTGGTTTTGTTCATGAGTTGCACCTGGGACTGGGGGTACTTAAGGAGCTTTACCCCCTTTGTTCTCTGCCGAGAAACTGACTCATTTGGAATCTCTAGGATGTCCTGATGTTCCTCACGCGTTACCGGCGTGTTCAGGTCAGCTCTAGTTCTTGACCCACGTTCACGGCAGCACGCTGCATATTCAGGGTAGGACGGCCTTGCCGTTTGGTTTAGCGGCTGCTTCCCCAGCTACCCCTCTTTTTTTCGTTTATAGAGCGTTGCTCTAGCCTTGGTTTGCTTTAACGCCTCAAAGCCCAGGCTCTGCCTGTAGGTTTTAGTTCAGGTTCCTTCTGTGTTTTCCCCTTTGTATCCCTTTGACACCTGCTCAGCTCCTGGCTCCTCCCAGTCCCAGGTTTGTTGTGTTCGCCATGTTGGTTTTGGTCACATTTTGTTTTTGTTTATTGTTGTAACCCGTAGTTGCTGCCTTTTTACCTCACATGCCCCTTTCTGTTACCCTGGTTTTGTTAATAAAACGTCTTGCTTTGATTCCATCTCTGCGAATGTTCATTCCTCTTGGTCTGGCAGTACACACCATGACAATTACAATATGTTCCAAATTTCTAATATTGACATTATATCAAATAATACATACTTAAATTAGTATTAGTGAAGTTATTAAACCACTAACATTTATGGTATTAATATTGGAGACCATCCTTCATAAGAGTGCTTTGTTTCCACTGCTAGTTCAGACAGTCTGCCAGTCTGAAGATACTGCAAGAAATCAGAGTCAGTGCTGACACCTAATCTGAAAAACCTGCTACCTACCTACTATACATTTACATGGTATCAGCTAAATACCAATACATGGTATTTAGCTGACGCTCTTATCCAGAGTGACTTACAAGGTTACTTGTATTACAGAGGTGGGCTGATGTAGTGTTAGGAGTCTTGCCCAAGGACTCTTATTGGTGTAGTGCAGCACGGTCACGCAGACTGGGAATCAAACCCTGCATGGTGTGGTATCTCACTGGCCAGTAGTGGAGATATCGTGGAGATGCAGGGGGATGCAGGGGGATTGAACCCTGGACCTCATACATGCAAAGCATGTGCTCTACCACTGAGCTACCACACTCCCTCCTGCCATAATTCACAATACATGTCATTATACACGTTTAAAAGAGAGGGGGGTGGTTAGGTTAACGGTCTCTGATAACAACAAAACCTCTCTAACATGTCGCTCTCATGAAAAAAAAAAAAGCTTATATCTCCATTTTTGCTGTTTCTGACTTTTGGATATAATCTATATCTGGCACTTTACATTTCATAATGAATGGACCAATACAAATGCTCCAGAATTAACTTGGCTGGTGTTGCGCAACAGATAAAACCACTAGCTGCCAGTGAATTATTACACCATGTGGGAGACCAGGGTTCAATTCCCAGTCTGGGTGCACTATACCAATAAGAGTCCTTGGGCAAGACTCCTAACACTGCATTGGCCTAACCTCTGTAATATGAGTGACCATGTAAGTCACTCTGGATAAGAGCATCAGATTAAATGTAACTTGACTAAAATCTTTTACATTGACTTTCATTAAAAGTTAATAAGGTTTGTTCCTTCTCCTGTAAAACTGACATTTTGGAGATATGAGATTTTTGCGTGACAAAGATAATATGCTTTTATGTAGTAATGTAATTGAGCAGGTCTAAATATCATCTTCTCCGATTCCAATGGATGGATCAATAGAAATGCTCCAAAATGACTTGGAGTTAGGGTTGTAGTCATATACCACTGTAAGGTATACCAAAATTGATGGTTAACATGCCGTGCACATTTGCTTAATACAAAAACCAAACAATTAATTGATTAATGAAGAAAATGATCAGCAGATGAATCCATTATAAAATAATTATTAGCTACAAAAATGCTTAATCTCAAATGTATAAGGGGTCAGTGTCTGCCGCCACCTATCAGCAGAGGGCGACGGCGGCGAGGCATGGGAACTCCAATCCCCAGAGATCCTAGGGGTAATCAGTGCCAACCAGACACACCTGGTGGTCACAGCATTTAAGGCTGTGACAAACGGCACATCTCTGTCACACCTTTGTAGAGGGGTGACTGGTACGGTACACAGACGTGAAAGAAAGGAGTTTAAAAGGAGAAACAAGAAAAGCTGTGAAATAAGATAACAGGGTTGTAAAGGAAAGACGCTGAAGACAGCACAGCTCAGAAGTAAAATAGTTTGAGTGAAGCACTGAACCTTAGTTCCTTTGTTTTAGGTTTGTTTTTGGTTTTCCTGCCTTTTTTTAGTTCATTGTTTTAAGGGGTGCAACTCCACCAACTGCCTGTGCTTGCTGGGGGCGCAGTGGTAAAGTGTTGGACCTCCATTGCTGGTTCAAACCTAGTTGGGAGCAACTAGTTGTTCTCCCACAAGCATCCAAAGCACCCACAGTCACATTAACCTTACAGCACACATTAAGGCCTGTGCTTACAGGCCTTCCTCTCTGCACTTGGGTCCGCTCCCTGACCGTCCCGTAACCAAATGCAGCTTTCTTATGTACTTGTTTATTAATTATTAGGTTCATTTATTTTAAAAGGGAGATTTTACATGTAATTTCATTAATAAACTGTGTCAGAGCAAAAGTAAATAAAGTTTTTGTTCAATCGCAAGTTTTCATTTCTTTAAGAGTCAATCTATAATGTAATATATAATACTATATAATAGATAATATATAATAAAATAATGTATAATCATTAAATTTTATATAATTATTTTTAAAAAATAACAAGAACCAGACGTGGAAAATTGGTGAAATACTGTACAACCGGGGTATTTTCAGAGGCGGTTATCACACCATGAAAATCTCATACCCTTCCAGCCCTACTTTGAATAAAATCTAGTTACTCTGACTTTCTCTGAAACGTTTTTCTTTCTCCTGTAAATTTTGGAGATATGAGGTTTATAGCATGTTGGGCAGTATATTAGAAACCAGCTCCACGGTGAAGAAAGCTCACTTTCCTGATCTCTAATACAAAACCTCTAAACCCTGAGCCACTGTGACATAAGCACAGTAGAAGTAGAAAGTCCAAAGCTTGGCGTATTCTCAGGTCAGGGAGGATTTGCTGTGTGGTCAGTGAGTGCAGTGCGCCGCCTACGCCAGATGTGCGGCAGTAACGTGCTGAGAGGATTAGAGAGCAGGATGTTATCCAAATGGCAGCACTCCGTCAGAACCGCAAGAACACACCCATAAACACAGCTCGCCATGCCACAGCAGAGGAGCAGGACCGGAGCAGGACCGAGTCAGGAGGAAATAACACATCAATACACTGAACTTATTCTTATTCTACACTGAACTTATTCTAAGATTAACATTTTAAGGCCTATTAAATCCACTAATCACAGTGAATCCAGTGGCAGAACTGGACTCTGTGACCTCACTGCCACCAACAGCTACAAGCCCACCTATATGTAAACCAGATGATAAGGGTGAAAGCTACTCACTCCATGAGTGGCACAGTTGGCTGCATGCTCGTACTCGGTTGGCTGATACCTTTTGCTGGAAGGGACACGGTTGTTCATGAATCTGCAGAACAGATGAAGAACAAATGCTTTCAGATTTACATTAATAATGATGTTTAATATAGCTAAATAATATACAGCACTATTATTCAGTACTGTTATAATATGAGAACAGTAGACATCATACTGAGAGATCATATGTGACGCTGGCACATAAAAACCTAGTACCAATAAAACAGAAATGCTCCTAAATGACTTGAAATACAACATTTTTACACCGACTTCCATTGAAAGTTACGTTTTTTTCCTTCCATAGTAAAGCTGCTGTTTTGGAAAGACAATTAATGCGACCTCTATATCTTTACAAGCACATACCTAGGTGTGATCATTGCAGCATATTGTAGTCCTGTTGCAGAGTAGGGTTCGATACCCAGGCAGGAACCAATAAGAGTCTTTACCCGGAATCATTGGGAGCAAGGCCTGGACAGTCTATCACACACCTATTCACACACACTTAGCATAGCCAGGTCACCTACTCTGTGTTTTTGGAGGAAGGTAAGAGGGAAACCTGAGCATCTGGAAAACACCTCCCCCCAACATCTAACAATCTCTCAGATGAACCTGCCTCAGGTCTCACTCCCTACGCTTGAGAAGAAAGGATGCTACTCGCAGTGCCGTGCTCTGCCCCCGCACATTCCGACATTACGGACTCACTATCTCACTGGTAAACCAGCCGTACCGTTCCAGTGCCAACCTAAACAGCAATCCTCTGCCAACTCCTTTGGAAGCTGTGGAAGAACCGGACTGTTTGCAGTGGTAACCATCACACACAACTCGGAAAGTAATCAGACTGACAAAAAGGAGCACCAGCGTCAGGCCTGCAGCGGGATGTAGTAGTGCAGGCTTTTTCCCAATGACAAAAATGCAGCAACTCTGGAAGGCCTGGAGGACCTGGAATTTTCCAGACGCCCTGGATAAAGCAGCACTGCAGCGGAGGCGGAAGCAATGGTTCACAGGTGGTGCAAGAATAACTGATTATTGACCTGTGGGGAAAGCGCCTCTCTGGTCTCCTCTAATGAGTCATGCTCACCCCTGAATCAATTGATTTAATGTCTCATTAGAATTACATGAGTGAGTGCAGATTAAAGGACACTGTGGAGCACCGTGTCATATGAAAGGGCACGGCCTTCAGATACCAGCAGTTATTATTACTGGTATTTTATGGGTACACCAGTTATTATGAGTATAGAGGTAAAGGTGCACATATCTCTCACTGCACTACGTAAAGCAAAATGTGTCCTCCGCATTTGACCCCTGCATCTGTTATATTGAACACACACACACACACACACACACACGTAAACTAGGGGCAGGGAGCACACCCACCCACCCAGAGCGGTAGGCAGCCAACTCCAGCTCCTGGGGAGCAGAGAGGGTTAAGGGTCTTGCTCAAGGGCCCAACAGTGGCAGCTTGCTGAGCCCGGGTATTGAACCCACAACCCTGTCACCAATAGCAACCACACAGCAACAGTCTAGGACCGGCCCACCACACAGCAACAGTCTAGGACCGGCCCGGATGTGGGAATCACATACGCTGGCCAATTATTCTAGGCTTTTTTAGAAAGTTCACTGTTCTATAGTAGTTAAATATATTGTTATCAGATTAATATTCTTATTGTTAGATATCATAGGAATGCTGACTTCAAATGAATGAATGATGCACCCAACCAACCACATAGGGTACCATAACAACCACCTAGCAACATTATAGTCACCACATAACAGCCTAGCACCCTTCTTATGGGTCATAATGACACAATTACAGTAGTAACACCCAACCAACTGAGACACCACAGCAAACACCTGGGATAACACAGCAACTGCCTAGCAACCATTAAACAAAACCGTAGCAAACACCTGAAATACCATAGCAACACTGTAGCATCCACCTAGCACTAGGCAACACCATGGCAACCACCTGAGATAACATAACAACCACCTAGCAACATCATAGCGACCACCTAGTAACACTGTGGTAATCACCTAGCAACAACTTGGCAACAGCCTAGCAACTGTGTGGATGTGGGAATTATGTATGCAGTTTCCGTCTAGCAACAAATCGTAGCAGACTTTTTTTTACACAGGAATGAATGGGATGCAAGGATTCGTGCACCCTTCTCGTCACAATGATACACCCAGCCAACCACATTGGGTACTACAGCAACTGCCTAGCAACCGCCTAGCAACCGCCTAGCAACACCCTAGAGCAACCACTAAAGCACACCATAGCAATCACCTGAAATACCATAGTAACACTGTAGCAACCCCCTATAGAAAGTACCTAGCAACACCATAGCAATCACCTGGAATACCACAGCAACCATGTGTAACTGCCCAGAAGTGCTACACAACTGTAATTCGTCTCCATCAGGAACCTTTCTAGTCTGATCTATTTTCTGAGGGGGATTACGCGTCCGACAACGAGCGTCATTCTAATCCACATCACGTTACAGGATTTTTTTTCCGTGGTTCATGGTTGCCTAGCAGTGGCGGCAACCGGTAACGGCGGCCCTAATCCTGTCTGGAATCCATGCTCTTTCATGCCACTCAAATCGAGTCGCTGATGTATTGAGCTGTGATGTCAGGGTCGCCATGCCAACCACAGGCTAGGGGATTTTCTTTGTTTTCTGCCAGAACGGCTCTTTTATCAGCATGATTTAATTACTATGCTTGCCGTGGGATTGTGAAACGAGGTGAGCAAGTCCAGATGAGCTTTGCAGAAAATAATAACTTAAGACGCTTGTCTTTCAGAAAATTACGTCTTTTTTTCAATGAACTGACTTCTGGTGGTGGGAGCTGTGGCCAGATTGTTTAGTCTCTGATGCAACAAATCGGCTTCTTTTTCCCACAAAAGCAGGATTACATAAAGAGCTAGCGGATATCTAGGCCTGTTATGAAACGTGCTTTCGTAACGTCTGTCGGTCACTTTTGTACCTGCGTTTAAATGATAGCCCGGGAAAGGGCATCGCTACCCAGGAACATCTGCTCCTTGAGGGAGCGCAATGGAAACAAAACAAAACAAACGCAGAGCTGATCCAGGTGTGTGGTGTGAAGTGGATGTGAATAATTAAATCATGCTAACTGAATAAGCCTGAGAGCAGAATTTCACATGCAGAAAGATGAAGAGTGTATTTACAGCCCATATTTCTTTGCAATACTGCAGGACGGTATGTCCTCAGATGTCAGAACATGGGTTAGTTCATAAAATAAATACTAGGCTCTTGATAAAAGCGCTAAGTGTGTCTGTTATACATTACTTCTACATGATGGTGTCCAATCTAGGCCTTTCTGAGCCAGCACTGAGCTTGACTGAGCAAATGAAAGTGAAAGAGTCATGGTAGGGACTGTCCCGAAGATATGAGAAAATTAATAATATGTATAGGACACAGTATGAGTTATGTTAATTTGTTGCTATTTTACTGTTAAAGCAACTTTATGTAGCATTTTTACCTTAAAATAGCCGCTTCTGAGTCATGTTCTACATTCTTTCACTGACTAACAGGGAGAACGGCGTCTCTGTCATTGCCACTGCAGGCCTGAACGCTGCTACTGCACGTCGAGACCTCTCTCCAAAACAGCTGAGTAACGCTGCATAAGTAATATTAATGTAAAATCCTGGAGTATTACTCTACCACCCCAGCCCACATGCTTCTCTACCTTCGGATGTTGCTCCTGGATCTCTCAGCTTGTCCAAAAATGCACGTGTACAGGTGGCCACTAGGGGGCACTGAAAGCATGCTTTGTATTAACAGCAGTGGTGTAAAAGTGCATTACATGCCATAACTGTAGGGGGAGCCCAGGAGCAAAAAATACTATTTCTCACATAATGCTGCTTTAAATCATTAGGGGGAAAGATTATACATTTCGCTGCTGTCCAATGAAAACCATGTATCTCCATTTCTGGCTGTTTTTAGTTTTCTCTGTTGTTTGAACTCTGTAGCTGCTCTAAATGACTATTATTGACTACTAAGTATTATTTTACATTGACTCCCATTCGGAGTCCTGAACATTTTGCCTTCTGCATTACATTTACATTTAAATTTAAGGCACTTAGCAGATGCTCTTATCAAATGTGCTTCACTCTTTTCCCAAGAAAAACCTCAGCTAGTTTGAATAGACTAAAATTCAAAGATACCTCTAATCTTAAACACTACCAAACACAAGTCAATATGGAGACCATAGTACTCTACTATTCACCCAAGTATTCTCAGAAGAGGAGGGTCTTCAGTCTGGGTTTGAAGACAGTGAGCGTTGGACTCTGCTGTTTGGACACCCAGAGAAAGTTCGTTCCACCACTTCGGTGCAGGACAGAGAAAAGTCTGGACGCTCGTCTTCCGTGGATCTTAAGGGATGGCGGGTCGAGCCGAACCGTACTTGAAGCTCAAAAAGCTCTTGGTGCAGATCGGCTTTTTGGCACTGCCTTCTCCTTTAAAGTCACCAATTTGGAGATACGTGTTTTTCATTGGACAGAGATGATCCCTTCAGGAGAAGGGAAATGCTGTTAACTTTGAATCTTTATTGATGTTCGATTCTGCATCATTTCTGTTGGGTCAAGCATCATGAAGTGTACACATTTTAAAGAGCTGCTTTGCACTGCGTGATGGATGAACATTAGAGAGCAAAATGTCACGTGTGTCTGAGCTATTTCATTGGGCAGTAAGTGATTATTTTAGGAGGCACAATCGAAAACCTTGTCAGAACAAGAAACAAGCAATCAGCAACCAGCAATTTCTTTATTATTCTGATTTTGGTGGATCTGTGTGGCAGAGCTCTCGTACCTTTACCGTATCATGGTTTGGTCTCATGTCTAACCCAGGTCTAACCAGGCATCTGACTTTAAATTCCAGTTGGGCCCATGAATGAATTAGTATTATGTATATTGAGCATTTGGTCATCCCAAAAGCTCCAGTCTGTGTCTCTTCAGGTAGTCCATGGTGGATTGTGGGGTCTTTTTGATCCTTATCCTGTTATAGGAGCCCTCCTCTTTCAGCTTCAGCCTTTCAGAAGATACTTTGAGATTTGCATTGGCCATTTCAGTTTTTCTGTAGCTTGAAGAGTCTGAAACAATTATCTGTTTATTAAACTGGTTCAGCTGATTTTCTAGATCCTAATTACAGCTAATTTAATTTGCTAATCATCTAATACCCTGTCTCTGTCTTGCCCTTGTGTTTTCTGTTACTGTGTCTGTGTTTTGCTTTGGTTTTCCCATGTTTTCTCTTGTGATCTTGTCTCCGCCCCTAACCCCACCTAGTTATTAGTGTTCCCACCTGTGTTTCCTTTACAGCCCTGAGCTCTCGTTATCCTCTTCCTGTTTGTGTCTTGCGCTCTTATACCCCCTGTGTTTGCTCTGTTCCTTGTCCTTGTCTTGCACTTGCATCCTGCATTTTCCCCTCAAATCATTACACCTGTTAAAAAGATCTGAGACCTAATATTCACCCTAATCTTAATGATACGTTTGACTGTTGCCATGCTGCTAGGGTCGACCTGACTGACTGATGTTCTGGACATGTCCCAGACTGTCTGCGTTCTGGACAACCATTTTTACATTTTTGTCTGAAACATCTGATGTTGATGTACAGACTTGATTGGAAATGACTATATTTGGGGGTGCAGAAAGTGGTGCTTCAGTGTATATAATTCAAAGAGAGAAAGAGAGCTTCCTACTCTCCTTCACAGAGAAGCATTTTGCTGGACTAGAAATATGGCATATCCACCTATAGTTTGGCACTGGTTCAGTGACCTTTTACTGGTTCTTAAATTAGAAAGAATCCACTAAGTATTCACTTAGAGGGTCAACTAAAAACGTATACAGCTTGGGACCTTTTTGTGAAGATAAAATCTGACATAATTTTACTAACACCTCTTTAGGAGCAGCTGATTTTTTAAAAATATATTAATTGTTATATATTTTAACCTAAAAGCAGTTTTAGAAGGGTGGTGGGCTGCCGGGGCTCTAAGTAGTCAACTAAGTAACTAAGTAGTTCGACCCGTCATGCTGCTTGCCATCAGCAGCCGAAGTCCGAAAAAGCACAATTGGCCTTGCTCTCTCAAGGGTGAGCTGATGGCACTTTCTCCCCACATCACTCCTAACGTGATGCTGGTCAGCACAGGCGTCTGTTAGCTGTTGTATAGGAGCTGGGTAGCCCCACTTTCCTTGACTACCCAGAGTTGTTGGAGTTGGGAAGGTGGGCATGAGGTGGGCACTAATGCTCTTGTTGCTGGATGTAATCAAATCCTTACAGCAATATCTATTGGGAAGCCTTCTTCTCTGGACAGTAGAGACCGTTACTACAAAAAAAGCAGGATAAGCTCTTTTTAATACATTGGATTTCAGAAGAAACAATCAATGAGCAGGTGTCCCAATACTTTTGTCCAAATAGGTTTTTAATGACTTTTTTTCAAGATAAGAAATTCTTGTTAGTTTTTACAGTATTTATGTTCACCTGCATCTCTTCAAATGCAGCATTTTCCTCTGAGGGTGCTGGCTACCTAGCCATGCTGCATCAGCGGCTGTTTGAGAAGAGACGGTGGATTTCTAAATTAGAGTAGAAAATGGGATTCAATTATTTTTTAAAATAAATAAATAAGTAATACTTGGGTGCACAACCTTTTGCATGGGCCACAATGGTGATTTAGATTTTTTTAAGCCATGAAAGAGTTCATGTGCGTCAGGATTTGCTAAAAATATTGTTTTATATTCGATTAGCTAAAGAAGCTGAACTGATACTAGTTCACAATTTAGAAAAACACACCGTCAATGTCCTTTGGCTAAGGGGGCCTTAAACTTTCGCATCCAACTGTATGTATTTAAGGAGTACATGCAGTGCATTGATATCCACTCGGCTTGTTTGGAAGTATGCAGCAGTGGGACGGACACAGTATGAGCAGTGTCAGGTTCAGCTGTGCCTGTGTCAATATGATACACAGTGAGCACTGAACTGGCTCAGTAGTGGCTAGTGATGCAGAACAATCTGGCTGTTTGTGCCTCCATAGATGATTAATAGAGCTGGCCTGGGGTCAGAGCCAAGCGTTTCCTTTCAGCAGTAGCCCAGTTGAGTTACCTAATCACACATAATCACTGCCTCTGCAATCACCAGACCCAGTTACGAGAATTAGGAACATTTCGGAGCTAAAATCAGTTTCACTATTACTTGGCAGGAGCTGTGCACTTTCATTTGCGTAAGAACTGTGGTGTAGTTTCACTCAGTAAAACACTAAAATACACTACATGTCCAAATGCACATGCATAGCTTGTCTAGTCCTTGCAGAGAAGTGCCACCAATAGAATAGGACTCTTTGGAGCAGATAATCATGATAAACCTATTGGCACCATCATGCCTAATGCCAGGTGTGGGATAAGAGGGGTATAAAGCCCCCCAGGATTGAGCTGTGGAGCAGTGGAAGAACTGTGTTCTCTGGAATAATGGATGGTGGTCTGATGAGTTGGGGAGTTGGGGATTAATGAGGTGGGGTGGTGATCATCCACCATCCTGACCTCACTAATGCTCTTGTCGCTGAATGCAATCAAATCCTCACAGCAATGTGTCACTCCAGTAAAAGCAGGATACACACTTTTTAATGCCCTTGATTTCCAAAGAAACAAGGAATGAGAGGTGTCTGAATACTTTTGTCCATTTAGTTTTTCAACTACTACTTTCTTCAAGATTCTTTTAATCCTGTTACTCTTTACTGCATTTATGTGTACCTGCATCTCTTCTTATGTGATCTGGGTTTTTTCACAAGGGAAAATGTTCTTATTGCTGAGATTAATGGTTTAAAATCATATGCATAGGTGCCAAAAACCTTACCGTCTATCACGTTTCGCCACAGTATGGTAGTTGAAGTTAAGTTGATGTAAAGCTGGAAAAACCCCTGATCCTGGGCCTCCAGCTCAAACATTCCCACTCTCACATCCTGTTCTGTTACTGAACTCAGCTCCAGCCCTCGAAACCCAGCCACATTAGTTAATAAGTTTAATCAGACTTGATGAGGACCAGGCCACCCTGACCAGCATGAGCTGGACTCTGTGTACTAAGCTGGGCACAATGGCAACGCCTGCACTCGCCAGCTTACTAATGAGCTACAATACCACACACGCTTGCTAGGCCAGTGCTCACAAATCTAGTATGTCTAATTTGTAGTATGAGGAGTCTATTATGTTTCTGATGCAGTATTAGATGCTCTACTAAGACAAAGACAAGAAGGGCCCAACAATGGCAGCTTGAGATCCCAATGCTGAGCCACCACTGCCCCACTACTCAGAACTGTGCCATTATTATGAGTTTGGGTTATGGAGGTTTATGGTTTACACTGCATAAATATGCTGCAGACACTTCACCCTTATTAGTCATAGCATACAGGACACTTTTCTCCAGATTCAGGATGCCTTACACCACTACATTTTGATTTATTTAACTTACTGCACTATCTGTATTGATGTTATTTTGTATTTTTATTATTCTGTTTTTTATTTTATTAATAATCTGTTTTAAGTTTTTATTATTTTTAGCTGTTCTTGTTTTTGCTATTCACTATTTTTGTGCTTTTGTGCTGCTGTAATGTGTGACTTCCCCTCTGGGATTAATAAAGCGATCTATCTATCTAACTGTCTGTCTGTCTGTCTGTCTATCTATCTAACTGTCTGTCTGTCTACCTGTCTATCTTTCTGTCTATCTGTCTGTCTATCTGTCTGTCTGTCTACCTGTCTATCTATCTATCTATCTGTCTGTCTGTCTGTCTGTCTGTCTGTCTATCTATCTATCTATCTATCTGTCTGTCTGTCTATCTATCTATCTGTCTGTCTGTCTGTCTGTCTATTTGTCTAAATCATGAGTAGTGTGAATAGGGTCAGTTTCCCAGACCAGATTACACTAAAACTTTCAACTAAAGTCTTTTAAAGGTGAATTACCACTGGAATTGCAAGGCAGTCCAAGACCAGGCTTAATCAATTGCTCGGAAACCAACTGCAGGTTTTCAAAGGTACTAAAAAACACATTTACTTAAACACACATAAAATGTCAAAGGTCTAAACTGGAATCATGGAAGGGGCATAAAGGTTTTGCATATCCACCCCCGATGAGACCCATTAAGGGAATGTTAGTAATACGAATGTAAACCTCGGCCAGTCTGAAAACTAACGCTACTGATCTGAAAACGCAAGGTTATTGACCTGACACACTCGGCCTTTGAGATTTATCCAAACAAACCGATTCAGAGATCCGAGCAGAAGGTCTGAGGTCTTTTTTCACAGAAAAAAATAAACCACTACATTTCAGACACTTTCAGACAGGATTAGCTGATCTACTAAAGAGTAGCTTTACTGAAAACTCTGATTTACGGAATTTCCCAGTGATCTGTAATGTATTGATTGGCTGAGACATGCAGGTTCTGCAGTGAGGCTAAAAAACTTTATAACAGAGGGGCTATGTCACCCAAAAAGTATTGGGAGACCTGCTCATTCACTGTTTGTTCTGAAATCAAGTTTATTTAAAAAGTTGTTGGAGTAACTGTCTCTACTGTCCAGGGAAGAAGGCTAGGCTTTCTACTATGAGGATTTCATTGCATTCCCATTGCATTGCATTGCCCAAAAGTATTGGATGGAGTTCCATCATCCATCATTCCAGAGAACACAGTTCTTCCACTGCTTTATACCCCTCTACTAGCCCACACCTGGCATTAGGCAGCATGGTGCCAATACAGTCATGTTTATCTGCTCCAGAGAGTCCTATTCTATTGGTAATACTTCTCTTCAAGGACTAGACAAGCTGTGTTATGTGCATTTGCACATCTGTGTCAGCAATGGGTGCAACCTAAAAGTAGCTAAATGCATTCATTAAAAAGGGTGTCCACAAATATATGGACATATACACTACAGCCTTACAGCCCTAGAACAAAACTGAACAAGAAACCATCAGATAGCAAAATTGTCTTGGCCAGCTGACTACATCTGGGGTAAAGAGGGGGCGGGGGGGGGTAAAAATGTAAACAAACAAGAAACAAAAAAATCCACGCCTTTAAGCTTCTTCCTTCAGAAATGGATCCTTTAGGCCTCAGTTTAAGGCCTCAATTCATTAGGCCTCATTTTCCCTACCCTCCAAAAGGTTAGAAAAGGAAAATGGAGAAAATGGAGCAAGCAGCAAAGAGTTAAAATGGTAAGCGATCCAAAAACAGCGACCCAGAGAGATCATATCAAGGCTATTTTTGAAAGAAAATGCTTTAGCAGCCTCAGCCCATTGTTACACACGGAGGGAAACTGCCTCTGAATGACAAAAATAAAGCTTTGCTGCTCCTGAAGGAAGCTTTACCCATCCTGTCAACATCCAGCACAGACCTCCAGCAAAGTCAGTCCACTCATCAGCAGCCAGTCATCATATTCAGCTTTACTGGGATATCCCAGGTCTTTAAGTTCTTCTCCAGGTTCAGTAAAGAACCAGGACAGAAACCTTTGCCTGATTAAATGACTCTTCAACAAGGAGAAGTCTCTTGTGTATGTTTTCTTTTCTAATAGATCTGTACTTAATGTTATGGTTCTAAAAGGTTCTATGTAGCACCAAAAGGGTTTACCCATATATAATATATACTCTTGTTGAGCGATTCCACAGTAGAACCACTTCTAGTTAGTAAAAGGTGCGGAGGAACCTTCTAACGGTTTAAAGATTCTTCCCTGGATGTAAAGGTTCTTCATACTCTCATATCTTTTACAAACATGGTTTACTGTGGAACCAAAAAAGGTTCTTCTACAGAACTGCTCAAATAACTCTTTACAGAAGGTCTTTGTAGAACCACTGTTTCATGCACAGGCTTTTAACATGGCTTTATCCAAGCTGTTGCCTCAAGAATTGGTGTTCTCCTGGTGAGAATACTGTACACATGTAAGTGAAAATAACTCATTCTACACAGGAAACGACTCCAATCTACCTTTTTTTCTGTGTCCAGATCCTGTTTTTTATAGTATTTAACATATTTTAAAAAATAACATTACATATTTAATGTGCCTTTACTTTTTTAATGTTTTAAAAATATATTACATTGAGCAAATAAAAAGTACTAACGCTTCAGATTGTGTTGAAGTATGTATCTGTAGAATGTGCCCTATTTTCACTATTTCCAAAACAAATTTTAAACAGCTCATTACTAAAAAAAATAACATATCTCCTATATTTATATTATTAGATTTTCCACTCCCTGAAATGCAGTTCTGTGCTATTTATGTGATTGTTTGTATTTTTGGGAAATGAGTAATTGAACACAGAATATGTATATATATATACATATGCAGTATATATACAGAAGTACATTATATATATATATATATATATATATATATATATATATAATGTACTTCTGTATATATACTGCATACATAAGGAAATTATATACTTTTAATAAAATAATATACAACATATAATATATAATATAATAATATTACTGGAATTAATAATAACAAAAACATTCATAATATTATTAACAAACCTCTAGTATACTTACATATTATAATAATAATAATAATATTATTATATATATATATATATATATATATATATTATAATAATAATAGAATTCAGTAACGCTTAAGTCATCAGTCAGGCTCATACGCATTTGACACATGTGACATAACTACTGCAATTCAATTAAATATTTTAATTTAATCGGTTAAACATGGACAGTTGACTACTGAACATATAGAAATGCTATATGTGTAATAGATAATTAATTAATACTAAATAAATATTAACTGCATTAAAATAAACATATACTGTAAACTATTATCCATAAACCTCAATGTTGACATAATCAAACAAAACAAAAAGTATTTGGACTGTGACACAATTTAGTCATTTACTTTTTAATATTTCCAGAACAACTTAAATGAAGAACTGGCACCAAGGTCAGAATTGACAGAAGTACAGTGATTGTACGGTAGTGTCATTTGACCAGGGGTGCCACAACTTTTGCACGAGACTGTTAGTGATATTTAAAATGAAAATGGCAACTACATAACTGATCAGTATTTGATCCAAGTCTGAAAACACCTGGATTCTTCCTGAGCTTTTGTGCATGTGAAATATGAGCCCTCCTCAGTTTTACTGCGGATTCTTCACATTTCTCACTGAATGACTTTTTAAGAGCTTTTTGGGGAGTTTCCAGCCCTGGACTCGGTCTGAAAGCAGTAGACCTGTCTTAGTGATGTTATAATGAGGGAATAGGCTGGTAGGATTGTGAATTTCTCCCTGAGAGCTTCTGATGTCCTTCTATTACTAGACACAGGAAAACCTCCACAAAGCTGACGTCCCCCAAAACTCCACTCCAGACACTCTGCAGATCTCACAGCTGGACAGACACACACACTTGGGGAAAGGGAAAGGAAAAGGAGGATGTCTGTAGAGCAGTTTACCTTCCATACTTGGTCTTCTTAAAGTCCATACTGTGTCCATGTGAACATGGCTGGCTCTGTCTGGGGAAGGCGCTCCGGATGTTCTCTCGGTCCAAGCAAGGAACGGAAGGCTACCAACTGGGAAGAGCACTTTCGCTCCACTCAAACTGCACAGAAGTAGCTGGAAACGGCTGGAAAGACGCGCTGGTGCCCTGCAGCCATATCATCCACTCCATGGCATGAGCCCCCTTGATAGATAAGGCTGTGGCGAGGCGCCTCCCCGCCCCTTCGCTTCCCCCAGGTCAAACACTGAAGTCCTCCTCACAGCAAACATGCTCTCCATCAGCAGGAGCAGGAGCAGCAGGAGGAGCAGCAGGAGGAGCTGCAGGAGCACAGCAAACACACAGCCTCTCTCTCTCTCTCTGGGGTAAAGGTGGACCTAGAACAGCAAAGTGTACAGAACCAGGAGAACACCTGTTCTAGGTGCTCTCGATCGATCTGCATGGAGAGGGTGTTAGATTTGGCAGTCCATGGTCATACATGCTCTCCTCGAGCTCCTAACATCAATGTAAGGCACCAGTCCAGGTGTTTTGTAGCTTACTGACTAATGTGCAGTTATGAATATTATAATATTTACTGTTTCTTTAGAGTTTATGGCTGGTTTCATATGCTTCTCCTCTAATGAACAGTCAGGGCAGTGCCAGGACAGCCATTGCTGCCTTTTAAGTGCAGTATTTTACAGTCAATTGTTAGAAATAGTCTTTTTTATTATGATTAGATCCATAAAACCTGGATAATCAGACTGTGCTGTGTGTACGGTGGACTTGTGAAAGCAATTGCGCCCCCTGCTGGCCAGAGATCAACATCAAGGCAAAAACTCCACAGCTCATTACTGAAAACACAGCATCTGATACTTATAATAAACATTTCTCAGACACTGAAACAACTACAGTTGTTTTTATTATTATTATTATTATTATTATTATTATTAATAATAATTGTTAGTAGGACATGGATAATTAAACACAGGATATCTAGTACTATAGAAAGTATTATAATTATTAACATATTTTACAGGATAAGGAAAATATAAGATAAGATCATTCTTTATTAGTCCCACAAGGGGGAAATTTTTTTAAAAAGCAGCTCCGCCAAGGCAGAGCCTTCAAAAAATAGACAAAACTCGTCAACGTTCCCCTCCACGGAAATCTTTTGTAAAAGGTGAAAGATTTATATGTGAATGAAGAGAAACCCGAGCTATAATAATATAATAATATAATATATAATATAATAATATTATAATATATCTCCTTAAAGTCAATGTAAAAAAGATTTTTGTTCAGTCTATTTAAGTTGGAGAATTTAAATTGGTCCATTCATCATAAAATTATGTCCCAAACAAAAAAAAATAACAACTGTCAAGTTTACATTAAGTGAAAAATGGAGATTCAAGGTTTTTCAAATTTATTTATGTATTGCTTTTTACAGCTTTACAGAGATCTGGGTCAGAGCCTCTTTTGAGCGAGCCAAGGGTGACAGTGGCAAGAAAATAAAAAAAAAACCTTGAGAGAAACCAAGACTCAAAAGGGGAATCCATCCTCTTCTGGTCGACACCGTATAGCACAACAAATAACATAACAACAACAGTAACTGGACCGAAAGAGTGAGATAATGAAGAGCTGTGGCTAATGTGAGAGCAGGTCATGAGTAATGAGAGTGTGAGTGAGTGTGGGACACATGCTCAGTGTTAATGTGAGAGTCCATGCAGGTGAATGCATCAATGTGAAGGGCCAAAGCAGGACAACAGGGTGGTGGGGAGCTGGGTCGGGCAGTATCGAGACAGAACAGTCAGAGAAGGGCATCTTAAAAGATGGGAAAGAGAGAGAAAACAGAAAGGAAAACAAATGAGTTTGGAGGACTGTGACATATATTGGTGAGTTAACACAGTAGGAGAGCTTGGACCAGAGGGCAGGCAGGCAGCAGCTCCCAACCAGGAGAAGACTCCCACCAGCCTCAAGCAGATAGCCGGGGCAGCTCAGGACACAGGAGAGAAAAGAAAGGAAAATTGGAATATATATATATAAATATATATATATATATATATATATATATATATATATATATATATATATATATCTGGTATAGGGTCTGAAAGGGAAGTAGTAATCAGAGTAGGACAACAACAATATATTTAATTGAATACATATTCACATACTATTCATAAATCTCTACTTTAATAGTTTATAGACTAATAATAATAGAAAGTCAGGTCAAACATGTGAGGCCTATAAGTATTTAAGACACCACTGTACACCACCTTAATGAATCTGAAATGAAGCAATCAAGATGTGATTGGAGTGTAGATTTCCAGCTTTAACTCAAGGAGTTTATGCAAACATAACAAAGCGCAAAGCTCAAAAGTAATTGGACAAACTAACATACGTATAAATATAAAGGTTATTTTTAGTACCTGGTTGCAAATCCTTTGCAGTCAGTGACTTAGATCTGAATCCTGAAGCTCTCAGACATCACCAAATGCAGTTTCCTCCTTTGAGATGCTTTACCAGGCCTTTACTGCAGCCGCCTTTAATTGCTGCTTGTTTGTGGGTCTTTCTGCAGATTGTCCTCGGTAAGTTAAAAGCTACTCAATTGTATTAAGATCTGAAGACTGACTCAGCCTTTTAAAAACATGCCATTTTTGTCTTGAGAAGGTTATGGCTATGGTTCATCCGATCCTAGGTAGACAGCAGAGCTCTACAGACTTCAGAATTCATCCTGCTGCTTCTATCAACACTCATATCATCAGTGAACTCGAGTAACCAGTCCCATTGTCTGCTATACATGCCCATGCCATAACAGTGCCTCCATCATGTTTGACAGGTATTGTGACAGTGGTGTGCTTCAGATCATGAACCCTCCCTCTCTTTCTTCATATTCAGGTGAATCTTGGATTCATCTGTCTAAGGAATTTGTTCCAGAGCTTTTTTTAGATGTTTTACATCAGTCTAGCTTTCCACTCTTCGGTATTACCAGTGGTTAGCATGTGGAAATAAACCCTCTGTATTTATATGCATGAAGGCGTCTCTTAATTGTAGACTTTGTGACAATTACACACCTACCTTCTCAAGAGTGTTCTTAATTTTACTAAATGTCATAAAGGGGATTTTCAGTGTTGGTGAACTTACTCAGTCCTTCTCCTTAACAAACACCAAAATGTTGATTGTTCGACTGTTCTGCTTTCTCTGATTAGGTCTTTTGTTATTTCAGGCTAATGATGGCCTTCTTCACTTGCATCATCACCTCTTTGGACCACACATGAAGAGTTCCCCTGAAACAAATGCAAACACAGCACATGGAATCAGCTCCAGACCTTTTATGCCTTTAATCCATCATGAAATAATGAGGATACTGACCACACCTGGCCATTGCACTGCTTTTCAAGTCAGGTTAAGAGGCTTTTATTGTCATTCCATCTGAGTACAAGTCCACAGTGGAGCGAAATGACCATCCACGGTTCATCACGGTGCAACATGGAACTAGAAACAACACCATAAATACGATAAACATGTGCTATGATGAATATCTATACACAGTCAGCTTACAGCATACACTAACACAGCAGTTACTGAGCTAGAAGAGAGCAGTTCTTATGTATACAGTATTTAGCAGCAAGTAACCTGATGTGTGTAAGTAGGCACATGGTGGGAGCATCAATTGAGATGTGTATGTAAGTGTGTATGAAGTGTGCCATTACATTAATAGTAATAATAATAATAATAATAATAATATATATATATATATATATATAGACTTAGTCATTGCTGCTGAGATGCCAAGTGTTTTACAGTCTGAGAGTAAGCATGCTGATCTGGGATCATACAACTGCTTAGACTGACCAGAATTACACATACATACCCATGGGCACCATACAGAGGGGAGAGTTAGGACCATTCTAAAAGCCTGTGACTAACAGGGGTCCAAAATATGTGTACATTGAGTGAGTATATTGGCAGAACTGATAAATTTGTGGGGCCCAGTATTATATCTTTTTTTTACAGGGGCCGAAAATACCCTCCCCTCCCACCTAGCCCACGCCTGGCAATAGGCATGTTGCCAATAGGTTCATGTTTATCTGTTCCAGAGTCTTATTCTATTAGCCACACTTCTCCACAGGGACTAGACAAGTTGTAGTGTCAGCAGTGGGTGCAGCAGTAGTGCAGAAGCTGAATGCATTCATTAGACCGAGTGTCCACAAACATTTGGACATGTAGTGCATATATAAACAATAATTAGAGTAAAGTTTTTATAGCGGGTTTTATATAGGTTTTATAGTTATAATAGAACCATAATACTCTACCCTTCAATCACATCTTGGCTCTTTCATTTTAAATCCATTGAGTTGATTTACAGACGCAAAACTACACAAATTGTGTCACTGTCCAAATACTTATGGACACGACTGTATGTAACATATGTTGGCACAGGCTCGGTCTTTGAAAAAAAGTTAATTGCACTGATCTTTAACGAGAGTGTTTTACAGCTGAGTTGTTCCCTTATAAAGCATCTTCGAGTAAGCATGCTGACCTGGGACCAGAATCACACATACGCCTAATGGACAAAAGTATTGGGACACCTGCTCAGTCATTGTTTCTTTTTTTTTTTTTTTTTTTTTACAGTTAATCCTGCTTTTCTTGGAGTAACTGTCTCTACTGTCCGGTTACGAACGCTAGGCTTTCTACTAGAGTTTGAAGGAACATTGCTGTGAGGATTTGATTGCATTCAATAGTTAGTGAGCATTAGTGAGGTCAGGAGGTCATCAGTGTTGGATGATCACCAGCCCACATCAACCTCAGCCTCAACCTCAACCTCACCCCCAAAAACATTGGATGGGGCACCTTCCTCTGCTCCACAGCTCACAGCTGGGGGGCTTTATACCCCTCTACCAGCACCAAGCCTGGCATTAGGCAGCATGGTGCCAATAGGGGCATCCTGATCTGCTCCAGACATCCAGCTCTTTTAGTGTAGCTATGTGCTGAGAGCTGATCTCAGGTCAGTGGTACTGTAATGTGCCTGTGCAACTTTCTCTTTAAATCTCTCCGAGCTGGTGCAGACCGGAGGGACTGCGCCTGCGCCTGCGGAGGGAGCAGGACAGAGGGAGAAAAACAACAACATTGACTGGGAGAAGCAGCAGGGTGGACCGTCAGCGCTGCGAGAAGCGATCAGGGCTTTTGGAGACACCGTCACGCTCATTTACGGCTATTTCCATTTCGACTGGACTTGTAGATGGTGCCGTGCTCATGAACCTGGCCAGTCAGAGCGGGGAGGCCGGCTGCAGCCAGCTCCTCTTCGCCAACTTCAATCAGGATAACACGTAAGAGTGAACGGAGGGAAGCGGCGTGGGGATCGGGGATGGGGGGCCTTCCCCTACCTCTACCTCTACCCCTACCCCTACAGCTGTCTGGCGGCCTATTACTGTGCCTATGTAGCTAACCAGCTATTTTACTAAAGCGTGAGAATAGCTATCACCTAATTCTAACTATTTATTAAAGCTCACAAGTCCGATAAGGGCGGTTAAGTCAGTTTTTGCCAGCTCTAGAAAGTTGCCAACAGGCTGGCTATCAAGTTAGCTAGCTATGCTAGCTCAGTGCTAGGGCATTACCTCAGCAAAAATCACAAAAGGCCCTAATTAATTCATTTTGTCAGCTTGTAGAAGTAATGGCTAATTGCAAATACGTTTAATATCAATCTCCAAGCAAAGCTGTTAATAAACCAAGCGTAATGTGAGCTATTTTATCATTAACGCGCAAGCTAGCTGTCATCTCCGCTAGTCAGGTCCTGGGAACTCCAGCTCCGGAACGTAGGAGTCCACTCCGGGATTTCAGCCCACCTACTGTGTAGCTCGGTGGCTGCCGCGGAGCCGCGAAAGTGCGGGGTGGATTTGTACGTTCTGGATCTGGATTCATCACCATTGCCGTTTAATTACACCATATGTCCAAATGTTTGTGGACACCATTAAATGCACGCACACAGCTGGTCTAGTCCCTGTAGAGAAGAAGTACTGCCAATAGATTAGGACTCTCTGGGGCAGATAAGCATGAACCCATTGGCACCATGCTGCCTAATAATGCCAGGTGTGGGGTAGTAGAGGGGTATGAAGCCCCCCAGTATTGAGCTGTGGAGCAGTGGAACTGTGAATTCACTGGGATGATGGATGGTGCTCCATCCAGTACTTTTGGGATGAGGTGGGGTGATGATCATCGAACATCCTGACTCCATGAACACTGTTGTTGCTGAATGCAGGGTACGCTGTCAAATTAATGGGAAGGTGTCTCAATACTTTTGTCCATAAAGTGTATAGCGTGTAGAGGCTTAGATGTTTGAGCTGGTTTGGAAGTTTTTCTACATTTCTAGTTACTACATGGTCAGTTTATAAGCTCAGGTTATTAGATAACGTCTACGTTTATGGATATAATGTTTTTATTAAACTGAGGGGAATGTTTTATTCAGTTCGGGAGAACGATTTTTTAAATTTGTGAGTGATTTATTAAATTAGGGTTTTATTAAACTGGGGGAACGATTTATTGAGCTGGGGGAACAATTTATTGGACTGGGGGGGGGGCGTTTTATTCAATCTGGAAGGATTTATTAAATTAGGGTTTTATTAAACTGAGGGGAAGGTTTTATTCAGTTCGGGAGAACGATTTATTAAATTTGTGAGTGATTTATTCAACTGGGGGAACGTTTTTTTTTTTTAAACTTGGGGAATGATTTATTAAATTAGGGTTATTGAACTGGGGGGAACAATTTATTGGACTGGGGGGGACGTTTTATTCAATCTGGAAGGATTTATTAAATTAGGGTTTTATTGAACTAACTGGGGGAACAATTTTTGGACTCGGGGGAACGTTTTATGAACGTTTTATTCAACGTTTTATATAACGTTTTATATATATCTGGAAGGATTTATTAAATTGTGAGTGTGTATTAATAAGTATGTGTATTATTAATACAAAAATATAAGTATTAATATAAGTAATATTTTTGTAACTTAGTACTGGCAGGTCTCCATAATTTTGCATCAAGTTAAAACAAACAACAAAAAAGAAATACTATATAATAATATTTAGGTACGGAGCTCCTAAAGTAGCTAAGGTGCCAATAAAACAAGGGCCCTAAAGTAGAGAGGTAGAGACCTAAATCCTTCCCTGGATTTTATCATTTGTTCTCTCAGTTTAACTAAAGTGTTCACACTAAACTGAAGGAACAGCTTATTAAATCAGTATTTCTGTACCATGATTCTTCCGTACAAATTAGAATAGAAGCACTGAGACAAACCTAAGCGGGTCAGTGGACAGGCAGTGGACAGGCAGTGGACAGGCAGTTAGCTGGCTCCATAAGCTCAATGAGCTAAATCATATCTAACAAAATTCACCTCAAACTGCTTTGGTCACTGTTGTTTCAGACTAGATTCACATTAACTTAATCATGCAGTGTTGTTCACCCTTTTAAAGTTCAGACGTCAGGCATTGTGTAAGACTGATTGCAAAACCCTGCGCTGTAAAGTTACATGTGCTCTGTCACCAGCCCACCAGTGCAGCCAGAGCTTTACTGTTGTAGTAAAGTGGTTTATTTAGGCTTTAAATGTATGTCCTCTCTCTCTCTCCCTCGACTAGGTCCCTAGCAGTTGGTACTAAATCTGGATACAAGTTTTTCTCTTTGTCGTCGGTTGACAAATTGGAGCAGATTTATGAATGTAGTAAGTATTTCTTCTGCTTTATGTTTGTTGTAACTTACAACAACGTACCATTCAAAGGTCCATAATTTCTTAACTGTATTTCTTGCCATTTTATTTCTCATAACTGTCTGTGCACATAACTGGCCTACTACATGTAGTCGGTAGGTCACAGTTTGGCTGTATAGCATTCTCAGAATTGAGACCTTTCACCCTAATCTTACTGCACTTAAACAGGGCATTTGTGTGTTCCTGTGTTTTGCAGCATTTGATGCACCATCATGTGACTTTTCATACATTCCTAAGTAGTTGTGTTGTCTTGTTTCCCGTAGCCGACACTGAAGATGTGTGCATCGTGGAGCGACTGTTCTCCAGTAGCCTTGTTGCTATTGTTAGCCTTAAGGCGCCTAGGAAGCTCAAAGTGTGTCACTTCAAGAAAGGGACCGAGATCTGTAATTACAGCTACTCGAACACTATACTGGCTGTAAAACTGAACAGACAGGTAAATGCTGATACTTTTTGCTGTAGGGTTTGTTTGAGCACCCGTGGAGTTCATGTTACTGTAAATAGCTAAGCGAGTCGAAGGTGGACTGATCTTCTGAAAGGTGCGCCATACAAAAGTACTAAACATCTAAACAAGACAAGTGCATTTTAGAAACTAGTCTTCTGGACTAAAGAAGTTAAAATACAACTTAAAATATTTTTGTGTTTGGAGAGATGAATCTACAGAATTTGATGAAAAGAATGCCTTTCCAACTGTTAAGCACAGGGTGGGTGGGTCAGTCATGCTCTGGGCTTGTGTAGCAGCCAGTGGCACTGGGATCATTTTACTGGCAGAGGGAATAATAGAGTCTATTAATACCAGCAAACCCTAATTAATAACATCACAGCTCTTATATAAAAAAAGAAAACAATAATAAAAAAAAGCATAGGATAAGTATAATGATCCTAAACACACCTCAAAACCCCTAATAGCCCCAAAGAGGTGTAGGCTGAAGGATTTGCTCTGGCCCTCACAGTCCTAAACTGACCTAAAAATAAATAAATAAATAAATCAGTGGTTAGACATCAAAAAAGCAGTACAGCAAAACAGCTCAGGGATCTCACAGAATTGGAAGCCTTTGCCCTGAAGAATGAGCAACAAAGCGAAACTGAGAGTTTTAGCTGCTACAAGAACGTGTTTCCAAGCTGTGATACTTGCCAAAGGTGCATTACGAAGTACTGTCCATGTAGGGTGCCCAAACTTTTGCTTCTGGCCATTTTTCTATGTTCTATTGTCATTTTAAAACTGTAAACAATATTTTTGTTTATTGCTTGAAGCTTAAAATCATGCATTTTGTTTGTTTTTTCGACAGAGATTGATAGTATGTCTGGAAGAATCACTGTATATCCACAACATCAGGGATATGAAAGTACTACATACCATTCGAGAAACTCCTCCAAATCCATCAGGTGTGTAAGATTACGTTATACTGGTGAAGTTGCACAGCTGAGTTTCTGTCCAGGAGATGGTGCTGTAGCTTCAGGACGTTTGAATGTTGTGCATTTTTAAGTCTTGCAGGACCAGAGGCCATTTTCTGGCCGGTGAACATGCTTCATGCGTTGGCTTGATACTGTGTTTTATGTATCGCTGCTGTCCTAAAATTGCAAATTCACAGAAAAAGGAAAAACCCTTCTTCACTTTCAGTGGTGTAAAGTAATTTTGGAGCGTTTCAGTTCAGGTTCATTCATCATGAAATTCAGACGCAACGTAAAGAACAACGTCCAAATTCACATTATGTAATGTGCAAAAAGTAGGTTTTGCAACCCCTTTGGTTTTGTTTTTTTAGTGGCCTTTTCTCCTGATGGGAGAATACTTTGGTGGACAGCTTACAGTATTACATTTCCTGCCTGTCCTCTCACTCATTTACACACACTGCAAGTTCTTGTTTTACAAGAGAAGAGTGAAGCGAGTACTTCATTTTGACACTAGCGTTTCTGGAACTGAAACTTTCTAACGAACCATTACAGACCTAAATATAATGTGGTGGCTGGTTAGTCTTATTTGTAACTCAGAATGATGTCTGCATGTTTTTTTTTTTTTTTTTTTTCCGTTCTATCATTATCTTCTTGGAGACACTTTTAATATATCTATTTCTAATCCAATTCTAGGATTATGTGCACTTTCAATCAGCAATGACAACTGCTATTTGGCATATCCAGGAAGTGCGACAATAGGGGAAGTGCAAGTTTTTGACACTGTTAATTTGGTAAGTTTCAGTGACACGTGTTAAACAGGTCTGTACAGCTGAAGTATGTTCCATTAACCAGAGATGTTGGTATTTGTCGTCTCTGCAGAGGGCTGCTAACATGATTCCTGCTCATGACAGCCCACTAGCAGCACTGGCATTTGATGCAAGTGGAACAAAACTGGCCACTGCTTCTGAGAAGGTATTGGCTTTTGGCTTTTTCTCAGCTCGAGCATAGGTAGGCTAGTATAAGCAGGCTTTTAACTCCAAGTTTGATTAGCTTGAAATATCTGTCTTTCTTTGTTTATTTAATGTCATTTTGTGGTGTTTTCTAGGGTACTGTCATCCGTGTGTTCTCCATTCCAGAGGGCCAAAAACTCTTTGAGTTTAGGAGGGGAGTCAAAAGGTAGATAACACCACAAGGCTACTAATTCTTGCCCTTAAGAAAAATCAGTGTTGTTAAATGGAAAAAGTTACACATAATAGAAGTACTGTAAAACTATTACAATTATTTTCCAGGTGTGTGAGTATCTGCTCCCTGGCCTTCAGCATGGAGGGGCTCTATTTGTCTGCGTCTAGCAACACAGAGACAGTTCATATCTTTAAGCTGGAGACACAGAGAGAAAAGTGAGTCGTACAGCTTCCACTGAGATGACTGCTTTTCATCATTCTGTCACCACCATAATAAACAGAGCAAGTTTTATGAATACAATACATTTAGATTTTCGGACGCTTCTTGTTTTGTAAACTTTATCATTATTCCATTCACAGGCCACAGGAGGAGCCCACTACCTGGACAGGGTACTTTGGGAAAGTACTGATGGCCTCCACCACATATCTGCCAGCGCAGGTTTCTGAAATGTTCACACAAGGAAGGGCCTTCGCCACAGTCAGACTGCCATTTTCAGGACACAAGAACATCTGCGCTCTTGCTATGTGAGGGTTCTTTTATGCTTTTTTTTTTTTCTTGAGCACCGCACCCCACCACAGCACATTTCAGTATCATTATGATCTTTCCTCAGAATCCAGAAGATTCCACGGCTTCTGGTGGCGGCAGCAGATGGCTACCTGTACCTGTACAACTTGGACCCACAGGAAGGGGGAGAGTGCACACTAATGAAACAGCACAAGTAATGCCATTCTTCCTATTCATAGTGTGGTACTGCTGTTGCAGAGCAAATGTCAAAAAATTCACTTTTTGACATAATCTGAATCTGGCATTTTACATTGTGTCATGATGAATGGACCAATAAAAATGCCCCAAATCTCATGACCTTGACTAGAGGTCAAGGTTTTACCATTACTAGTCTTTCTCCTAACATTAACTGTTGATTGCCTGCAGGTTAGACGGAAGTGCAGAACCTGCGAATGAAATTTTAGAACAGACTGCCCACGAGCGCCCACTTGTGGCACAGACCTACAGTGCTGCTGTTGCCAAAGGTAAGAGCTGTGTTTTATTCCACATCCTGGAGTTTCTAATCTCACGTCTCCTCCCAGCCTTTCCTAACAGTTGAACGTTACGATCGATAGGTTACTCTGAAGATCAAGGCGCGGTGGGCGGGGCCGGAGTGGAGGATGATATGAACGCCCTGCATCTGGACGAAGAGAACGAGCAGCCCCCGTTGATCCTCGAGACGGACTGAGAGACCCCCACACCTTGCTCCCTCACGCCACGGGGCGGGCAACGAACGACGGAGTGACATTTCAGAGGGGGCGCCTTTCCTCCTCCTCTGGTGCTGCTATGAACATGTGACCTGGTGGAGAAGGGATTAAAAGAGAGGGCATTTTTAAAGCAAGCCTAGCTGTAGCCTCATTCTGTCTGTCATTACACATAGATGTTTCTTTTTCTTTCCCCTTTTTGTGGCTTTTTTTTGTTTTTGTTTTTGTTTTAATCTGGTGAATTTCGATGCCCAGATGTACCTTTAATATAATACTAAGTAAGAAAACCGAGCTACAGCCATCATGTCTGGTAGCTTTGCATGTACATGTGCCAAGTATAGGAGTGCTACAAAACATTTGCTCTCATGTCGATGGTTCTGATGTGTACTGTGGACGTTCTCCTCTTGAGCCTTGACAGATGCTTAACGTGTGTGCGTGTGTTTTTTTCTTAAGCTATCGGATAACTGGCTTGATACGCCTGCCATGCCACTGCATCCTGTGCAACGTTCTCTTTCCGTCGTGTCGGAAAATGTGGGGTATCTCCTCTCCCATCCGAGTCTGTGGCCGGTCTAGCGCCGAGACGTGAATATCGTCCTCCGTCAGCGATGTGCGATGTTTTGATGCCTCCATGTTGCTTTGCCGGCCTGGTTACAGATATAAAAAAAAAAAAGCTTGTGAGATGACCTCATCGGTCCAAACAGTGTTCCCAGGCTGTGCTTTTCTGAGGGTCATTTTGTAGTCTGGCCCTGAATTATCCAAATACGCGCTTCTTGTTTTGTAGACCAATATCCACACTACCTTATGGACCATTTGGTTATCCAATTTGGCACAGAGAGATTACAACACCCCAGTGTCTTCCCCTTTACCCTGAGGTAATCGAATGGAACAATTTTATGAGACTCACCAAGGCTAAAAAACAACAATGCATCACCCTTTTAATTTGAAAATGAAGCGACGGTGATTTGGTGTGCTGATTTGGGCAAACACTGCCCTGTGATATGTACTTACAAAAAAAAAAAAAGGCTCGGAAAGCCAGCCATTGTCTGCTTTTCAGCTTAATAAATGAGTTGTATTAAATCCATCCTCCCAGAGCTGCTCTCAGTAGTGTCTGTGAAAGCCTGCCCGCTCTAACCAGCTTCACCTGCTTTTTTTTTTTAGGTGAGCGTTTCTCCTGTTAAAAAGACCCTCGGCTGTGCAGAGGAAAAACTGAACGCTGAACCTTCCTCAGTGCAGCTCACGGTTTCCAGACAGATGTGGAAAAAATTGCAGACTAGATGGTATGAGCCCACGTTTGTGGCACATTCCCACAGGCGTCCCACTGGACTGCTGTCTTTTTTAACAAACACAGCCGAAGCTTAGGTCACATGGTCTGGCAGCTGAGACAGATCAGGTCAAATGTGCTGTGTGGTCTCAAGGGGTCTCAAGGAAAGTTCTCATGAGAAGTAAAGAGGAGACAAATGCTCATGAATGTTCCTACAGCGTGTTCTAGGTACATGATGATCGGTCTCCAGGATGTCCAGCGAGCATAAAGTGTAGAAAAACAAACCGATGTACTGCCAAGACATGAGCAGATGTTGCCCACCGTCCAAACAAGGCTCAATTCTCAAATGGAGCTCTCCAAAGGCACACAAATTACAAATCTGTCATTTCTATGCATGATTGATTGTCACATGAGCATGATCTGATGATCTCACATCAGAACAAGTAGAAATCTTGTAAACTGACTGAATTTCTTCATCAGCCAATGAGCTCTGACAACCCTAGGCCACTTACATTTTTTAAATGCGTTTTTGTATAAAATGTGAATTGTTCCATATAAAGATAAAATAAAATCTCCAGTGAAAAATACCAGTTTGTTTTAGAGGTGTTCATAATTTTAGATGTTCTAGTCTTCAATAGGGGAGGGCAATGTGAAATATTATGATAAGTTGAGGGATAAGCTTTTCTGAGCATATTAATTATGATTAGAAATGGTCAGTGATTTTAGGACACTGCTTATAAAGGGAGGCCATATGTGGCCTATATTAGTTCATCTATGTTTATAATGCTTGAATTTTGAAGAACAAAATGGAAATGTCATTTAATTGTCTTGGTATAGCTGAATAATGAGAGTTTGGTACATGGCAACTCGTGAACCATAGCATAACCAAAACAGCTGAATCAATCCCAAAATCCCCAAAACTGCTTAACTGTCTACATAAAAATTTACATACATCCAGCACCCTTAACAAGACCTAGTCAAAGCTGGTGAAACCGTGAAACCGTGAAATCCATCAGCAACCTCAGGGGAATAAGGTGGTGTTCATTCTGGAGAGCGTCACCTCCAGACTCCACCCGACCAGGCCTCATGTCTGCAGAAGGCCCAAAGCCGCACAGGCAAAAGGGGATCTGCGCTAGGCTAGAAGCTAACGCTGGGTGGCCAGCTTTTACCATCTCTTTCTATATCGTTCATGACCTCAAAAACAAACTGGACTCCCTCAGCTGAGCCAAACTGGGGCTAACCTCACATCAGAAGGTAAAACACCAGCTTTTTTACTGGTAAGATTAGGAGAAGTCAAATCTGGGGACGTGACTGGGGGTGAGGCTTCAGGTGGCTAACAGCACATTATGAGTCCTGTGTAAAAGGAAAATTAGCATCTGAGGTAATATAACAGGGTTGGCAATAAGGTCAAACACTACTACTTACACTGATCAACCATAACATTAACACCACCTGCCTAATATTGAACAGGCCCCCCCTTGTGCCTCCAAAACAGCTCTGACCATTCATGGCATGGACTCCACAAGACCTCTGAAGGTGTCCTGCTGTGGTATCTGACACCAGGACGTTAGCCACAGATCCTTTACGTTCTGTAAGTTGTGTAAGAGGTAGGGCCTCCATGGATAACACCAATCAGCCTTAGGTGCCCCTGACCCTCTAGTCTCCAGTCCACAGGTTGTCCTTTCTTGGAGCACTTTGGGTAGGTATCGACCACTGCATACAAGACCTGCCTGGTGTTTTGGAGATGTTCTGAGCCAGTTGTCTAGTCATTTCATTTTGGCTCTTGTCAAAGTGGCTCAGATTCTTATGCATTGTCTATTTTTCCTGCTTTTAATATCTTTAATACCTTCAAGAACTGACTGTTCACTTGGTGTCTAATATGTTAGCCACCTCTATTATCCACAGACGTCACTGTAGATGACGATAATCAATGTTTTTCACTGTATACATCAGAACAACTTATTATATAATTAATAATTTCTTATTAATTATTGTTTTGTAGACCAATATCCACACTACCTTATGGACCATTTGGTTATCCAATTTGGCACAGAGAGATTACAACACCCCAGTGTCTTCCTCTTTACCCTGAGGTAATCGAATGGAACAATTTTATGAGACTGACCAAGGCTAAAAAACAATGCATCACCCTTTTAATTTGAAAATGAAGCGACGGTGATTTGGTGTGCTGATTTGGGTAAAACACTGCCCTGTGATATGAAAGCCAGCCATTGTCTGCTTTTCAGCTTAATAAATGAGTTGTATTAAATGCATCCTCCCAGAGCTGCTCTCAGTAGTAGTTAATACCTTCAAGAACTTGATGTCTAATATATTATCCACCCCTATTATCCACAAACGTCACTGTAGACGATGATAATCAATGTTTTTCACTGTATACATCAGAACTTTTTATATAATTAATCATTTCTTTAGCACCTTCAAAACAAATACACAAACCTCAGAAAAATTCTCAAATTGTGTATCTTCAAGGATTGTGATGTACGAATTGTCAATATCACCCACCCCTAGTCTATATATTTAAAAATCAGAGATTTATAACACACTGTTTATTAAAAATCAGAGCACAAACAGTAATACAAGCACTCTATGACCAGCATATCTGAAAATTTACTACAGCATCAAATATGTGCCTAGTTCATCCCCTTACCACCAACTGATGAGCATAACTGCTATTTGAACATCGTTGGGTAACAATTCCCATTCAATGATCTGAAACATATTGCGGTATATTTGCATATAAGCAGCAAGGTGTTGACATCACGAGCAACCCTTTTCTGTTCTCCAAAGTTAGATGATCTTCAGGTCTTTCAGGGCAGATTCTAGGGTCTGTGTAGAGAGAAAAAAAGGATGATCTTAATCATCTTGATTTATTACATGGAGTCATCGTGACTCATGAAAATTATACTAAGCAGAATAAAATAGGATGAACTTTACCTTTACATCCCAAATGGCCATGCCTCCATCCATTCCAGTGGTGCAAAACTTGGTGCACTTAACTTTCCCACCCTCAAGGAGTGAGATTTGGCTGTGGGGAAGGGAGGAGTATTCTTAGAAAGAAGCATGATCAGAAAGCTCTGTGTAATAAAGGTCTGCAACTGAGGTCAAGCAAACTCTACCTGATGCTGTTTTTGTGCAGGGACTCCAGCACAGCCTCTTTGGTGTCAGAGGTGGCTTTCTTGTCCAGGTTCTGGAAACGCTCCCTGGCAGTCATGCCCTTCTGAGCACTCTGCTTAGGAACATCCAGCTTCCCTCCAAAAGTCAGAGCCCCTTTTCCAGCATCGTAGACAAACAGCACAGGGAAGCAGTCGTGGCCCTAAAACAGAGTGGGTGATTAGGCAGCAGCTGTTATGGCCTACAAGTAGGTCATGTTGTGCAAGTCGCCAGTACTTACTGCTGCCACTAAGCTGTTCTCAGTGATGAAGGTCACACAAAGTAGAGGAAGGGTCTCCGATGTCAGACTGGTGATTCTGATGTGATGGGAAGAGGGATTTAAGTTAAAAACACAAAAAGCTTGTAACCGTGAATGTTACTTCATTTACACATAGTTCATCCAGGGTGACCATGCGTCCTCTTTTTCCTGGACGCGTCCTCTTTTTGGGATGCAAGAATATCCTTCTAAACTGTGTAAAATGTCCAGGGTCTCGCCCCAAACATAAGTACCACCTTTTTGCAGCAACGGTTGGTTTCACAGTTTCAATTTTCTGCTCAAATCAAAATAAATGGATCAGAGACTAAACTTTATTTTGCTATTTAATTTGTTCAGTTTGTGTGACCTGGACATTTCTGTCTTCCTTGCTTTCCTTGATGATCAAAATGAGAGTTTCATAGTCATGGATGGAGATGGAGAATTTCATCTTGTTCAGAAGATCTAAACACGACTAGTTCTCCAAACTAATCAACATGATCTTTCAGCTTTTGTAGCTTTGTCTAAAAATACGTCATGTTTAACATTATACCTTAAAATTGCACAGACGTACGTTATTTCCCTCACTGTTTACCTTACCGGAGTCACAAACGGACAGAAGCTGTAGGACTCCTAAACTCCACCTAGCCAAACACACTGCGCTGACTCTTTTCGAGGACACTTGGACACTTTATTATGTTACTGTTACTTATTCATTCATGCTGCTACATTCCTTTCATATACTGTGGTCATCTACCTTTTTTTCCTATTTATGTCTACCCTTATTACATTTTATTTTTTATTTATTCAATATTGCTCTTTGGGTCTAACTGGGACCTCGAGATCACAATTTCGTTCCACCTCATGTACCACATGTGATGCGAATGACAATACATTTACATTTAAGGCATTTAGCAGACGCTCTTCTCCAGAACGACTTACAAAAGTGCTTTGCTGTTTACCCAAAAAAAAACTCAGCTAGTTTAAATAGACTAATAATTTAAAGATCCTCTAAGTTTAGACTCTACTAAACACAAGTCAGTAAGGTGACCATAGTACTCTACTCTTCACCCAAGTACTCTCTGAAGAGGTGGGTCTTCAGTCTGGGTTTGAAGACAGTGAGCTTGGTTGAATTAATTTGACAGGAAAACTGTGAACCCATACAATTTTTAGCCAAACTTGTGATGTTGAGATGTTGAGCCCAGTGGTAAACTCTAACGTCATCATACTGCAGGGACTTACGCAGCGCTCTTCCCTCCCTCGGCCACAGCTACAGTGCTGTCATGGCTGGCCCAGGCCACACGGTTCCCACTATCAGAGAAGCAGACCCCGTGCACCCAGCCCGCAGTGCCAGTGGACTCGAACATCACCTCCCCGAACGGCATCTTGGAGCCCCACGGAGTAGGAGCAGGCTTCTCCTCCACTTCTTTGATATAGGCAGAGAAAATCCTGGAAGGAAACACAATTTAAATACGACACATCTGCCAAAGCATGTGACAAACAGAGGCGGGCAGCTGCCTAGCATGATGTAATTTGTTAGGGGTCTGTCTAATTACATGAAAATGGGTTACTGAACATATTATGTAATAGAAAGTACTGTGAAGTACACATGCAATATTTATTAATGGTGTACACCATATGCTGTTCATCATCCCAACCTGCATTTGAAGTCACATGAGCCAGCAGCAAGCAGAATGTTGTTGGGATGCCAGTCCAAGCAGAGAATAGTGGAGCGGATGGGCTTCTTAATGTGCTTACAAACCCACCTAGAAGAGCAAAAGATTGCCTTAGTCACGAGTAAACTACAGACATGCACTGTAAACCTCTATACAGTACAGCTCTGGAGGAAAAGGCCAGTTCTGCATTACGGATTATGTCACAGCTAGATGGGACGATTCAAAAATACACTATATGCCAAAAAGTTTGTGGACGCCCCTTGAAATGAATGCATTTAGCTACTTTAAGTTGCATCCATTGCTGATACAGATGCAAATGTACACATACACAGCTGGTCTATTCCCTGTAGAGAAATACTGCCAATAGAATAGGACTCTCTGCAACAACACTGGCACCATGCCTAATTCCAAGTGTGAGCTAGAGGGGTGTAAGGGCCACCAGCATTGAGATGTGGAGCAGTGGGAGATTTGTGTTGTCTGGAATGATGGTCGGTGCTCCATCCAATACTTTTGGGATGAGTTGAGGATTTAGGATGAGGTGGGGTGGTGGGGTAATCATCATCCAACATCCTGACCTCACTAATGCTCTTGTCGCTGAACGCAATCAAATCCACACAGCAGTGGCCTTCCCAATCAAATGGAGAACCTGATGTGAGTCATAGATCTAATTTCTTGTTATTTTGATTTGTTTAATTTACAGTACACACACTGATCGACTGCTCAGCAGTCCTGTCTCTATTACATTAGACTGGGCCATTTAAAAAACGACAGAGAGCTTTAATGTTAGATTAACTAACATTAAAGCTGCTGTGGCAGATGAGTCTCACTGACCGCCTACAGCAGAACCACCAGACTAGCTCACCAGTCATTCTCCTGCTCGAAGTAGCAGACGGAGATGAGGCGGGAGCCGCTGCCGACTGCAAACTTGTTCTCTTTGGGCGACCACTTTACACAGCGAGCGGCACGGTTGATCCTGAGAATGACCAGAGTGGGCTTCCAAGCGTCCCCCTTCAGGGTCCACACATAGGCATTGCGGTCAGTGCCACAGGTGACGATGCGGTTGCTCTCCGGAGCCCAGTCAATACCTGCCCGGCAGAAGAAGGTGAGTGAAGATGGAGCTGAGTAGATTGGACTCTTGTCATTTTTGTAGGTGCACGGTTCAGGCGAAGACGGCACTACTCACCAGTCACCTGTCCATTGTGCTCCTTTAGCTCATGAGTTTTGGTCCAGCTGTTTCCAGCCTTCTTGTAGATATGGACGTCATGGTTATTGGGACACAGTGCAATTTCTAAAGGAAGCAGAAATGGTGATTAATTTCAGAATGCATATATTTGTGAAAGATAACTCTTAAAAAGTATATTTTTGCATTAATATAATGTTTATTTCTTGTTTGATAAGATACGCAATTAAATGTGCATTAAATTTGCATTCTGTATGTTTGTCAAATTTTGGCAACATTTTTTGGCAAAATTTCCAATTCCAATCATAATGAAATACACTGTCCAAATGTTTGTGGACACCCCTTCTAATGAATGTATTCAGCTTCTTTTAAGTTGCACCCATTGCTGACACCGATGTGCAAATGCACACACACACAGGGTGTCTAGCCCCTGTACAGATGTACTGCCAATAGACTAGGACTCTCTGGGGTGCTGATCATCCAACATTCTGACCTCACTATAGCCCTTGTCGCAGAATCATTTTTAATACCCTTGATTTCAGAAGAAACAATGAATAAACAGGTGTCCCAATACTTCTGTCCTTATAGTGCAAAGAGTCAATAATGAATTGTTGGGTTTTCATGGTTCTATGTAGAACTACTGTCTTTACTAAAGAACCCTTGAAGCTCACTAAATTAGACCACCCAACATGCAGTGCTTAATTGCTAAGCTGCGAAAGTCAGTGTGGCGCAGCTGCCTAAGTACTGGCCCTATAATCAGGTGATGCCACAGCCGTCCATAGCCGGGAGTCCCAGAGAGCACAGTTGGCCTCGATCCCCATTACTAAGTGCAATGCCAGTCAGTGTGGGATTCTGTTATCTAAGAAAGCAGAACTAGCCATTAGGGTTCTCCTCCATGCACATTAGCTGTCTAGCAACGTTGCTTTAGCATTAATTCAGAGGTAGCACGTTAGCTTTTACCCTCTCAGCACTGCTGGCATTGTGTGAAAGTTGAGTTCTGCGTGGTGGGTTGGAACTGAGTAAAATTTGGATGATAGGAGGGAACGGTATAAGGGGGAAGTAAAACACAATATTATTGGTTAATATTTTATTTTTTCCCGACCAATGGTGTATGATTATGTCATTAATATTTAAGACGTTTTAGTGGTGGATGAGGTCGAGGAAGAAATAAATGATCATTTTGTTTGTTTAATAAATATGAGGAATTTATTTCTGTACATGATTCTGCACCAGAACACCAGCATCTCAGACCAGATCAAATGCTTTGTATTTAGCCACGTCCCCTTCCATCCGTTCTTAGCTCCCCGTTGCAAAGCCCAGAGAAAGCGGCTGCTGAACACAGACAAGCGCAGCGGAGCTGCTATAATTGACATATCAACGAATAATGTACATATCAAAGAATTTCCATGGATCCCTCCTGTCTTTGTATATTCTGTATTTTTTGTGTAAATTTTGTATTTATTTAATATAATTTTGCTATAACCTTTTTTAATATGTTTAGTATGTATATAGTTTTGTCCTCCTGCAAAGCATCAACCTAAGCCTCACCACAAGCATTTCAATTCATAAATGTCCTGACATGTTGTGCAAATGACAAATAAACCTGAAACTTGAAACTTAATTTTGTAAGCGATGTCGAGTGGCGAGCCAAGTCCACTGGCCAAGCAAGGAGATGTACATCTTGGCTTCTCCATCTCGAAAAAAATCAGTCCGATGTTAATTCTCGTCTTGTCTCGCGCTTTGTCAGAGGCCTGTTTTTGGCTGACATGGGACATGTGTTTCGTACTGCACTGCATGTACAGTGCTGGTAGGGCAGAGACTCTGGTCTCTGGAGGTCCTGTCACACATGCATGGTAACCCAGAACTTTTCCAGAGATTACCCAGAGGAGCTGTATGCCCCGGATCAGTTGTACTGGACATTACCTGGCCTCATAGTACAAAGCCTGGGTAATGTCCGAGTGAGCCCACGTGTGAATAGAGCAGGTCATTTTCGGGAGGATTCGCAGTGGGTCATGCTGTGTGCCTCCTGCACGCACTACACAGGCGCCGGCCCTTACCTAAACCACACGGAACATTTCCTGTGACGCGTCTCCATACAGGTAATCTCCGGCTGTACGCTACAGGAGTGAACGGGAGAATCGGGTACGGACAATTTTCAAAAAACAAAAACTAAAAAATACCACATGGGGAGGGCCTGGCTACAAAAACAAAAATCAGAGAACACCACACATACACAAGGGTGTGTACCTCCATTCTCTGCTCAGGACGGTGTTACTTCACTACATCATTACATAGACATTAGTTGTTTGCTGCTAGATTAATGTTTAAAATGTCATATATATATATATATATATATATATATATATATATATATATATATATATATATATATAATTACACCTTTAACATGACCCAGGGACCAGGATTGGATTTTTTTTAGGTTCATTTTAAAGCCCCAATCAGCAGATCTGGAGTAATGAGACCATAACTCTGGCAGTGACTTTTGTAAAAGAGGAAGGAAGGGAGGGAGGAGGGAGTTTTTGCTCTTGCAGGTTGCCATTTTAAAATGGGATAACAGAGCTCTGACTGGAGAGAGACAACTGTTTCTGGCATATAAAAGCTCTAAAAGCTCGATATACTACTACATTATTTAAAACCGTTGCCAGTTTGGTTCACAGCGGGGAGCAGAGCTTGGGAACTACGGTTTCTAACAGGCACAGCCTTCAAACAGCTGTGGGACTAGACTTTATATTTGAAACATGGCTTTAGAAGGTTGATTATGGCTTTAGTGTTTATGAATTAAACATTATTTCAAGCCCAAAATCCACAGAAATTGCTGCTCTGAAAGCTGCACAGCTGAAAGATCCGCTAGCATCCAGCAAAGAAGGAAGCAAGAAGATAAGAACCTGGGAAAGCACAGGAGATTTGCCTGGGTCAGAGCATCTATGTTCTGCTTTAGCAGATGTGCTCCATCATTTATAGTCTTGTCAGCGTATGCAAGCTCAGAAGCTTCTTGTTGTGTCCACAGTGCCGCTGCAGATGAGTGTGCAGGGAGCTCATTTGCTGTTCAGACCCTGTGGTCTGCTTAAGACATCCCACATCAGCAACAGAGCACCATTCATGGTAAAACAGGAAGTAGGGGGGGAATTAGTCATCACTGCTTCTCTCATCAGCGCCGGGGAGAGGAAAAAAAATGAGAAGGGTGGCAACTGAGAGAGACACCATGCTGCCCTTTTCTCCATTTATCATCAGTTTCTGCTCTCTATAAAACAAGGGGGCGACTGTTCCTGACCCCATTTTCTCTGTTTGATGGTGTGTTTTCTCTTTTTTCACCCATTCTTTATTCTTTCCCAGATGCTTCATTCTGGCGGTATTAGGACGAGTTTGAAAGCACAGGAAGGAAAGCTAAAAATAAACTTAAAAAAAGTAAAAGTTTAAAAGTTGCATGCTTGGCAGTGCAGTGGACTGTGGTTTCCCTGAGAGTGGTGGACTCAGCAGAACGGTGTATTAAACCAACAACCGGGCTCTCAGGGCTTGAAAGGTGGTTTGCTCAAGAGTGCTCACCACATGCTCAAAATGGTGGGGCAGCATCTACTAACCATAATGCTTCATTAATTCGCTCCTATCTGGCCAGATTTTCCACTGCTGTTTTGATATTTGTTGAGCTATCTGGTGTCGACTACAGGAGAACGGGTTCCCCTTTTAAGCCTTGGTTCCTCTCAACACTTGATCTGAGGTAGTTTTCCTGCCACTGTCGCCATTTGCACACTCAAAAGAGGCTCAGACCCAGATCTCTGTAGAGCTGCTTTGTAAAAAAGAAAAATACTATATGAATAAAACTGAACTGTTTTAGATCTGAAACTATTTAACCAAGCCATGGTTTAAATACAGGGACCGACCTTGAGTAACAGAACACTTAAAAAAAAATAAAAAAGCTCCACAGCTTGGAGATCACAAGGGGGGGAAGGACACCATCAACAAAAACGTCCTTGTTCTTTTGCAGCGCCAACGTTTATGCATTTGGAGCTACATCTACTTACGTTACGAATGGCTTTCCAGTGAACATTAAGGCTCAAAGAGTGAGTCCGTAAATCAGGAAAGCTTATGAAAACCCAGTGGCCTCCTCCTGCTGCAAGCCCAGCGGAAATACCTGGGGTTACCTGGCCTGGGACCAGATGTTCCAGCCAAATGTAACCTCCAAATGTTTCAGGTTATGTACAAACCCTGACCCACCCGCATACCCGTCTGCATTCCATATAACCCATGGTCTGTGCTGGGGTTGACATTTTGGTGACTTTGAGATGTTTTGATGCCCCTCAGGATGCAAGGAGATGCTCTACTGCAGAACTAGCAGCTGAACTTACGAGTCCGGTCCTTGTTCCAGGCATGGCAGCTGATGGGTTCTAGCAGAAAGCTGTGGTAAGCCATGGTTAAGGTTTCTGCAAATCAGATGCATCAGGAGATTAGGAGTGACAGTGACTTTAACTCTTAACAAAGTCAAAAAAGCAGCAAAGCCTGCAGCATTATAACCATCTGTGTCAACTCTGCACCCCCCCCCCCCCCCCCCCCCCAAAAAAAAAGGCTCACGCTCCTTTACTTCCGCAAGAAGAGGAGGAGGAGGAGAAGGGAGCAGCAGCTCTGAAAGGAGAAGTTTCTGAACTTCCTCATGCAGTTCAATTCGGTGTTTAATTTGCATATAAACACATGAAATTCTATCATGTCTAGCTCAAATTCAGTTTCTGTCTAAAACGCTCCCCGCCGGTCTTCGGGACAGCTAAACTTCCTCTTCTTTCCTCCCTCTCACTTTTGCAAAGTAAATTAAAACCAGAGCAGAAAGGAATGTGACGTGAGGTCAGACACATGGGTGACAACTGCACCAGAAAAACACATCCAACACCTTCTCATCTTAGACTTTCCATTTAGAGCTCCCACCCAGCTGCAAAGGCTTCTCACCAGTGGAACTAGGTGGGTCTGTTAAAGCCCTTAAAGAAAGAGAACCATCTTCTACAAAAGCTCAAAGCTTCTATTTAAAGAAGAGAAGACCTGCCATAACAATGTTATGCAAAGGAGTAGTAACATGTTAGTACATGTGAGCGCAGAGAGCGTGAGAGTTTCACAACACTTGGAAGTCCTATACCAGCACACGCCCTGCAGCTGAAAACCTACCACGGTTCAGATAAACAGAAAAATCTGTTGAGCTACTCACCCTGGAAATGGTCAAACGGAACGTCCCTGAGATGTTGCAGATAGGAAGATGTGGAACAGAAGCCTGAGTTCGTGGACTCTGAGCAGTCAACACAAACGCTGGCTTGGCTCTCAATGAACTGAACTATTTCCTTAGACCTTTATATACGTACAAAAAAAAGTGTTCTTCCCCCTTCCTGTTTGAGACACTTAACCACTTCCTTGTGTGGGCGGCTGTCTGCTAACGGGGCCAGCCTTCTGTTCAACTCCCTTCAACATCCTGCTCAGAGGCATGTATAACATAAGCTGCTCTCCTGATCCTTCATCTGTGTGTCTACTGCCTGCCTGCCTGCCTGCCTGTAAACAGAGTGAACGGACGTCCATGTGAACAAACTTTCAGCTTGGGACAGGAATGCTTGGCATTGATCAAAGCTATATATAACTCAATAATAAATATCTTAATAATAAATAGAATTTGTATCCGGAGCTGTGTATAATAAACCCTATAGGAAACTTCTTAGAGACGACAATGATGATACTGATACTGATGTCTCCTCAGCTTGCGATTACCCCACAATTACCCCACAATTACCCCAACACAAGCATTAAATCACACAGAACGAGACAGGACTACATTCCCAAATGGTGTGTAGTATACTTCATTTATTTCTAGCAGACCATTTACATAAAATTCTCCTTTTAATTTAACGCCTCTCTGGTTGCCCAGAACACCAAGATCAAATGTCAGACTGCTGGAGCACCAGCTTTGGCATAGAATTAAAAAAAATGAACCAAAAACAAACAAAAAACAAAGCCCAAAACAAAACAGAGACCCTAACCCCTTTTTCCATTAGTGTTTTTTTTTCTTCCATTTTTTCTGTTTTTAAGAGTGTCACGTCAGCTCACACCACTGTTCAGTGCTTTTTTTTCTTTTTTCTTTTCTCAGTTAAAAACTTTCAGAAGTGTTATCAGAAATCTCCTTGTTAGTCTTCAAGCTGCATTGCTTGCGCTGCGTCGTGCTAGTTCAGAGCGAGTTCTTTTACATGATCCGTAGGCCTTGAATAGAGGACTCTAAAGTCTGGAGAGACAAAAAGATCAGACACAGTGAGACGACAAGCGCAGAGCATGTTTCTCAAGCAAGAATGAGAAATGACTGCAAGGAAAATAAAGATTGTTCTACCCCAGAAAAACCAACAAACAATTCCTTATTGAAGAAAGCTTAAGGAGAGACGCCAGAGGCAAAGTAAACAATAAATGACCAACCTTAAAGTCCCATATGGTCATTGCCCCATCGATTCCTGTAGTGCAGAATTTGCGACAATCTCTTTTGTCTCCTTCATATATAGACACTTGGCTGCAAAAGAAGCATAAAAGAGCTTATTTAATAATTAGAGCAAAAGTTTTTTCTAAACACTGGTAAAATAAGGTAAACGCCACCTTGACTTTTAGCATAACCAAGTTTCCAGTTTTCTCAGCTCATTTTTGCATCACTTATGTTGTTTCACTGATTAGCTGATGCTCTTTTCAGCTAACAGCAGTTATTTTTGTCCAATCTTAGAGACATGGAGTGGATGGCATGCTGGATCATTGACTTCTGGTGAAATCTAGTGAAAACTCCTTTGCACTGTCAGTTTTATCAGTCTCTTGCAGCCCTAATCTACAGCCAGCGTTGAAATCCCAACACCATTAAGGCAAGAGGTGGGCAACATGGGACGAAGTCCAGCACAGTTTGCAGATTTCCCAGATTTCCAGGTTTCAACAGACCTACTTAACCTAGCAATTAAGCAGATATACAGGTGTGACCGAGCAGTAAAAGCTCAAAACTGCAGAAATCCGTCCCTCCAGGACCGAAACTGCCCACCCCTGATGCAGGACCTAGAGCAGGGCCCAAGACTTACGTGATGCTGTTCTGGTGAAGGGTTTCCAGAGTGCTATTGCGGTCCTCAGTGGTGGCTCTCTTGTCCATGTTGCGGAAGCGCTCCATGGCAGAGATGTTACGCTGGATGCTCTGCTTTGGAATGTCCAACTTGGATATGAAGGTCAAGGTTCCACCATCATCAAAACTGAACAGCATTGGGCAGCAATCATGACCCTTCAGAGGGAACAATAATACTTTTAAACTGAGCATTTAACACTTAACATGTGCTGTAATCTGGAACCGGCCCTTACCGCTGCCACAATGTTGTTCTCAGAAACAAAGGTGACGCTCAGAAGAGCAAGGAACTCTGTTTTCAGTGGGCTAGGCCTGTAAAACAACAAAGAATCCAATCAGAAAAAATCTGACTTTCTCTCTTTTATACATTTTATTGAAAACACTGAAAAAGTCAGATCAGATTCTCACGTTGAGCTTTTTGTGGGGTCCACCACAGTCACAGTGCTGTCATGGCTGACCCAGGCCAGTCTGTTTCCACTGGCTGAGAAACAGACACTGTGGACCCATCCTCCACTGCCTGCCCCACCAAACTCTGCCATCACCTGGCCAAACGGCATCTTGGACCCCCATGGAGTTGGAGCTGGCTTTTCATCCACCTCCTTGATGTATGCAGAAAATACCCTGTGAAAGAGAGACGTCACATGACTATAAGGACAAGCAGACAAACATCCACCATTTAACTACAATCTGGTTGCACCATAAATGTCTGCATCTATAATTTTTTTTTTTTTTTTGTGAAGAACATCCGATAAAGCCCACTGCCTACTTTAAGCTGCACCCATTGTACCCCACACAGATGTGCAAATGCTAGTCCCGGTAGAGAAGCACTGCCAATAGAATAGGACTCTTTAGAGCAGATAAACTTGCATCTATTGTGCACCATGTTTAATGCCAGGTGTGGGCTAGAGGGGTATAAAGCCCTATAAAAGTGGAGCTCCATTTTCTGTAATGATGGCTGACTTTATTTGAGTCTGCCATAGCTGCATGATAAATGAACCAATAGAATCCCCAAGATTAATCTTTTCCCCTTGTTCCTCCTGTAAAGTTGCCTTTTTAAAAATACAAAGTGGTTCATGGACCTCAATTACATGCTCGTTTATCCACTCACACGCCCATAACAGGAATAGCGGACACATAATGACACTTAGTCCAGTTACCTGTGAACATCAACCTCACCTGCATTTAAAGTCACATGACCCAGCTGCCAGAAGTACATTGTTTGGATGCCAGTCAAGACTGAGGACAGTGGAGCGGATAGGCTTCTTGATGTGTTTGCTGACCCACCTTAAAGACAACGAACGCACATTCAGGTCCAGTTTAGTTCAGCTCTGGTGTGACCCACTGTAAACTGAAGGCTCTAATAATGTCTGCTAGAAGTGAGAGGCGGCAGCAGCAGCCATGCAAAAAGCTCTGAGCTGCCATTGGCTGTACTGGACTTACCAGTCATTTTCAGACTCAAAGTAGCAAACAGATATGAGGCGAGCTCCACTGCCCACTGCAAACTTGTTCTCCAGTGGAGACCACTTCACAAACGTGGCAGCACGGTTGATCCTGAGGATGACAAGAGTGGGCTTCCACACCCCGTCCTTCTGGCTCCACACGTAAGCGTTACGATCCGCTCCGCAGGTTACAATTCGATCGCTTTTAGGAGCCCAGTCAATGCCTTCAAACATTTGTGCGACAGTGATTATTTGACAAGCTGAATCTCATTTTGTCAAGTTTAATGACATGACAACACACACTACTGTGAAAAAGATTTGACCCCCTTACAAATGTCTTGCACATATAAATCTTACAGGTCATCCAACTCTTTTTAACATAAGAAAGACGACACTACTCCAACTCAAGCTTTTAAACTATCACTCCATTTTATTGAAGATGGATTTATTAAAAACCTATATCCTCCATATGAAAAAGTAAGTACCCCCTTTTTTCACTAAATCACCTACCCAGTGTGTCTCTGACTGCACAAGCATTGCTTTTACACAGCCTTTTACACACTGCAAAAGGTAGGAGCTTACCTGTGATGTGCCCATTGTGTTCTTTTAACTCATGGGCTTTCACCCACTGATTTCCACTCTTCTTGTATATATGAACCTCGTGATTGTTTGGGCTGATAGCAATTTCTAAAGAAGACAAGCAAAATTAACCATTTCTTACGTTATACAGTAAAAGCCACACCATGTTCAAAGCTACAGGAGATTATTATGAAAGAGGTAGTAACTCACGAGTCCTGTCCCGGTTCCATGCATGGCATGTGATGGGTTCCAAGAGAAACTGGTGGAGTGACATTTTCTCAATTTTCTTTCCAGCCCTGAATAGAAATAACACACACACACACACACACAGCAGTTACTCGAGAGCTAACACAATGAAATTCTTTAGTGTACTGCCTACAAGTTATGTACTAACTCATAAGACGTCATGGTAGTATGGTTAAGAACAGGAGAAAATCTCATACAGCTAACTTCCCATGCTTTCTTATAGTGTATATTCAGGGCATATACACCAATCAGCCATAACATTAAAACCACCTGCTTATACAGATCCATCGAGGCACGGACTCCACAAGACATCCGAAGGTGTCCTGTAGTATCCGGCACCAAGACTAATGTTAGGAGCAGGTCCTGTAAACTTGTAAAGTGGGCACCCAGGCCCGTCACCAATTCTTGGGGCACTTTCGGTAGGTACCAAGTACACAGGCCTGCCTGATGTTTTGGAGATGTCCTGACCCAGTCGTCTAGCCATCACATTTTGGTTCTCGCCAAAGTCTCTCAGTCTCTTTGAGCTGGTCAAACCCCACACCTTTTGGCAGGTGATATTATTATATTTAACAGGTTAATCAATGTCATTACATGTAGCTATGTACATACAGTAGCCATTTTCCCTATATTTTTACTTTATTTGATATATTTTACATGTCTTCCTTTGATCTCCAGTCCTACACCTTTACTGATCTTATCCAGTCTTACTGTTGAATGGGGGCAGAGGCTCCTCCAAGCATCTCCCTGCTAGCTGTTCAGCTTACTATGACAAATAAACTGATCGAGGTGGGCGAGGTGGGCCTAAATCGCGTCCAAGACCCCCTCCAGAGGTTCTCAGGAACCGACTGAATGTTCTCAGGTTGGGTTAAGGTTTCTCACTTAACCTGCAGAACAAGAACTTCAGTAAATGACCACTGCTTGGTTTCAGGGCGTGGATCAATATCAGCCTCTGCTGCTGTGCTAAGCTAAGCTAAAGCTAAGCTAAGCTAAGCTAAGCTAGGCTATGCTAAGCTAAGCTACCGGGCTGCAGCCTAGGCTCGCTAGCGGGCTACGAGCTAGCTATAGCTAAGGGGCTAGCTAATATTCACGCCAGTATCGATGTTCTAGATACTAAAAAAACCCCAAAATGTCTTTAAAGGATGAGCGATTATATACAGGGTATAAATCTAGAACCCGTGGTGAGGTTTCAAGCTAATTTTACCGTGAAAGAAGGGCCTCGCACGGTGACCACACCGGCCAAACCCCTCCGATATGCCGGCTCAGCCCGCTCCCTACTGCCCTCCCTCTCGCCCCCACACCGCCGGGCCCGAGGCCTCTTCTGCTCCGCCGCAGCTACACCCGATACCTGGATAGTCGTTCTTGTGAAATATCCACAAACGCCTCGCCGCTGCTTCGCCTTTTCGGACGGACTTGAATTCGCGGACTCTGGACAGTCGACACGAATCCACTCCGGCTGCTCCTGATCTCGGCCTGCCCAGGAATCCGGGAGATGGCAACGACACTCCGGGTAGACGCGCCGCACTGCGCATGCGTACGCACAGCAACGCCGGGGACGTGTGGATAGGAGGGAAAGCTAATGTAGTTAATATAAACCATACCTTAACGTTTTATTAATCCAATTTAATTTATATATGTATTTTAGATATCTTAGCAAGTATATGAGGGATTCAATTCAATTTTCTGAAAGAATAAATGTGGCCTGTTGTCAGTGGTTGTTTGCCTGGATTTGTACTAATTTGGATGTCCTAAATATGGGTCACCATATATATAATATTTCTGCTTCCAACCCATGGACTTTAGGAACTGACTGTTCATTTGCTGCCTTATATGTAGCTAGATCCCAAACCACCTTGGCAGGTAATACCCTAATCACTGCTCTGCACGTCACTGTCACTGGCTTTAATGTTATGGCTGAACACTGTGTGATGTAATGGAATTATAAATATATATATATAAAGGTAAAGGTGCAGGCATTTGTCACTGTACATTGCATTTAACCCATCTGGGGTAGTGCACACACATACCCCCAGAGTGGTGGGCAGCCAACTCCAGCATCCAGGGAGCAGAGAGGGTAAAGCGCCTTGCTCAAGGGCCCAACAGTGGCAGCTTGCCGAGCCCAGGAATCGAACCCACAACCTTGTTATTAATAGCCCGGCACTCTAACTGCTGAGCCACCACTGCCCCTGTCTTTGCTGATAGTTAATCTTTCACTTATGGACAAGGTGGGTCTGAATCGCTTCCAAGAACCACTCAACATTTACATTTCTGGCATTTAGCTGATGCGCTTATCCAGAGCGACTTATTATTAGAGGTTACTCGTATTACAGAGTTGGGTCAATGTAGTGTTAGGAGTCTTACCCAAGGACTCTTACTGGTGTAGCACAGCATAGTCACCCAGACCAGGAATCGAACCCCAGTCTCCCACATGGTGTGGTAGCTCACTGGCAGGTAGCGGGGTTATCCGTTGCGCCACACCAACCACCTGCCGTTCATAATAGACTGATGCATTGATGATTTAGGAATAACTGAATAACACAGGGGGGTTAATACTTGCTTTATTAAGTTTATTAAGACATCAGCTCATGGCAGGAGCGTGACAAACTCAGGTGTACTCTCCATCGTTGATATAAGTGTGCAGCTTCCCCCAATCATACCCCATTACTGAAGGCCATTTCTCAAGCTTTAGACATACTGCCATTCATAATAGACTGAAAGTTCTCATTTTGAGCTAAAGTTTCTCACTTAACCTGCAGAACAAGAACTCCCTCATGTGTGGTTCATATTTAAATTGGATGACTGTAAAGTTGAATGTACTGTATGCATATTAATGGTTTAAAAATGTTTAATTTAATTATGATAAGTATTTAAAACACAGTAGGCCGCTGGGGAAACAGTTATCCACTGGGGGGCTTATTAGTATTTATGATTATTATTTATTATTACATAAATAAAATAAAGACAGATCAAAATATCCCCTATTTCATTGGACACTGTTCAGTCTTCTTGGTGCGTCTGACAGTGGTAGGTCTGACCACTGTGTGTGTGATTGATTTGAGTATTGATTTAAGTAAATATTTGAATATTGGGTCCACTTGGTTTCCCTGAGATAAAACCACAGGATTCTTGTTTTATAACTGATTTGTGTTTGTTTACGTTTGCGTTTAGACATTTTCTAGGCTGTGGGAAGAAGCAGTTCGAGGAATGGTGCATGTAGATGTGGTGGCGAGAATGCAGGACGTAAATTAACGACTAATCCTGGACTATTTAACACAATTCAGAAATCCTGGCTGAAGACAAAAAAAGTTCTGTATCATAAATTCACATCACACATTTCTTTATAAAAAAAAATAATATAGTATATAATATAGTAAATAATAGTAGATGATATCTTTCCCCAGATCAGCATGTGCATATTCACATATTCTATTTGAGCTATTTATATAGTGGATTATATAAAATCTTCTGTCTGGTACTTATAGCATGTCCTTATTTATCTTCCCTCTGGAAGTTTGCCCCCTCAAGCTAAGAGATCCAGGAGCAGCACCTGAAGGTAGAGAAGCATGTGGACCGATGCGGTAGAGTAATGCTACAGGACTTGACACTAATAAGACTTGGGCTATGCAGCGTTACACAGCAGTTTAGGAGAGGGGTCTAGTGCAGCTCCACCTAAGCTCCATGGTGTCGGAGTAGCATTTTGACCTGGAGTGGGAATGACGGAGATGCCGTTCTCCCTGTTCCAGTCTGTCAAGCATTACAGTGATTGAAGCTGCTATTTTAGGGTGAAATTGGTACGTAGTGGTGCTTTAAAATGATGCATTGATGATTTGGGAATAACTGAATAACACAGGGGGGTTAATACTTGCTTAAAGTTTATTAAGACATCAGCTCATGACAGGAGAGTGACAAACTCAGGTGTACTCTCCATCGTTGATATGAGAGTGCAGCTTCCCCCAATCATACCCCATTACTGAAGGCCATTTCTCAAGCTTTAGACATACCCCATCAAAACAGTCACACACTAGACTTCATTTAACATACAAAACACATTAGACACGCAGAACAACATTCAGACTATTTAAGACTTTTTCAGTTTCGCTTTAAGACTTTCGTGTTCCTCTTTAATCCCATTCGCTGCTTAGAAGGTCTTCCAGTGGGGGATGAGTGCTGGTTTGTGCGTCACTCTGAGGGGAGGAAGAAGCATGGAATGAATGAATGTATGTCAGATTGTAAAGTAGCAAAGATTTCAAAGAGAAAGGGGGGTATTTTGGAAACATGCTGAATTAACCTCAGTACTAACCTCCTGCATGGGTCAGAACTCTTACTCCTCTGAGGAACTCTTGGACGTTTTAGTGACCTGCACGATCTCTACGTTAGTAAAGCCCTTGCTCACTGAAGCGCGGTTCCTGGTGCGGAGCTTGTTCAGCGCCATCTCTGCATTGCCTGCTCTCTCCTCAGCATCGTCAAGCTCGTGCACTGTCTTCCTGTACTTGGATAGACTGGCATTGGCTTGCTCCTCCTGCAAACACACACCAAACACAGCTCAGAGCAGGAGGACACTCAGGCCACCTGTTTTTTTTTTTAGGGGTGAAAAAGTACAGCGAAGCTGCAGTTAAGTGAAGGTATATGGGCCATCCGAAGCAGAATGTAGAGCTCTACATACTACTACTACTACTATCAGCAGAACACCGGTAAACACCAGTAGCCCAGCTTCTTTGGCAGCCATACATGCACAGGCCATAACAGTGCCTCCACCATGTTTGACAGCTGGATGACCTTTCTGTCCTTCTTCATTCTCAGTTTATTTGTGCTTTCATCTGTCCAAAGAAGGCTAGCCTTTTTTTGGATGGTTTCTATCAGTCTTATCTGACCTTCCTGTTTTAAGTTTTAACAGTGGTTTGCATCATTACAAACCATCTATATTTAAATTAATGAGGGCCCCAGGTGGTCCAGTGGACTAAGGCACTGGACCCCAAATCCTGGTTATGCTGCTAGCCATCAGCAGCCGAGGCCCAGAGAGAGCACAAACGGCCTTGCTCTCTCCAGAGTGGGTAGATGGCGCTCTCTCCCACATCGCTTCGCTGTGGTGATGGTCATCACTGTTGTCTACGGGCTGGTGTGCTGGAGTCGAGCATGCGGTGCTTCACTCCAGGTGTGTTGGTTGCCCGGATCATCAAGGAAAGAATTCTCCAATCATCTACTTTAGCTGCCTTCTCTATTCTTCCAGATTTTCAAGAATGCACCAAATTGTTAATTTGGCCTCCGAAACTGCTCATCAGTCAACTGCCTGAACATATGAGGCTGTGAAAATGCTGAATGTTAAAGCTGAATGTCTGACACTTCAGTCATATCTAGATTGCTTCATTTGACTGAGGTGGTGTACAACATTACAGAGATTTTCTCTCTGTCTAAATACTTATGAACCTCACTGGACCTTACCATAACTGTGGGCATTTTACACTGAAATTTGTCAGCTTTAAAAAGCTGAAATTGAAACTGCTACTTTGTACTTCATTCAAATGTGAAAAGTTGAAAAGTAAATTATTTTTATTTAGTAATAATTCAAGGCTGCGTCCCAACTGAGTACACATTAACACTGTAAATGCTGTGCGGCTTTATTTTTCTTTTTAGTTTTTTTTTTTTTTTTTACATTTTTTCCCTTTTTTTTCTCCCAAGCTCCTCCATCACAGCAACACTGTATCTCCCACCTCTGCATGTAATACATGTACAAAGAAGACACATAAAAGAAGAGTGCCCTCACAGCTTCCTCTATCTGCCTCTTGTAGGACTTCAGCTTGTTCTGCAGTTTCTCCACAAGCTCCTGCATGCGCTGGTTGGTTTTGTGGTCTTCTTCTGTCTGGAAGATCAGCTCCTTCAGGCGTCGCTCGTTCTTCCGCAGCGCCTTCACCGTCTCCACGTGCCGCTTCTGCTCCGCATCCAGCTCACTCTCCATCTCCCTAACCTGCTCACAGCAAAGAGCACATCACTGCATGTCTTGCTTATGAATTGTTAATGATTAATTCAGGTTTCAGTTGATCAAATACCCTGTATTGATAAAAGTATTGGGACACCTTATTCATTATTTCTTCTGAAATCAAGGGTATTAAAAAAGGAGTTCATCCTGCTTCTCTTCTGTCCATGGAAGAAGGCTTTCTACCAGATTTTGGAGCATTGCAGTGAGGATTTGATTGCACCTCGTCCCCAACTCCTCAACTCAATCCAAGAGTATTTATATCCTGTTGTATTTTTCATGTAGCTTTGGGAAAGTTACTTCAGATGTTTTCATTATTACCATTGTTACCATTGTGTTCTGGGTCAGCCTTTGTTTCTTTGGGCTCACACATGTGATTTCCCACTCTGGGCCACTTGAAACTAAACTGGGCGGTTAGGTTGATGCACAGGCTGTCAATTAAGAGGCTGTGGTGGGTCTCTTAAGAGACTTAAAGGATATTTTGGGAAGCTGTTTGGATGGAAATTGCAGGAATAGAGTGAGTTGATTAATATGATATTCAACCATCTTTATTTTGGAAAGTAGGGGGCGCTGCACAACCAACCAACCAACCAACCAACAGTCCACTTTCCATCTCCCTGTGTGTGTGTGTGAGTAGTGTGAGTCACTGTAGGCAAGAAATGCATGCATGCACAGTGAGGACTCACCCTGGCTTCTAATTTTTGGATAGTACGCTTGCCAGCTTTTAACGCAAGCTCTTCTGCCTCCTCCACTTTCAGCTGCAGCTCTTTGATCGTCAGCTCATTGTTCTTCTTTATCTTCTCCAGATGGATGCAATGGTCTTGCTCCTGCCGGAGTTCCTCTGCCATACGAGTTGCCTGGAAAAGAGATGAAAGACCCATTAGAGACTTTCTAAAAAATCTGTTTCATGAGTATTTGAATGTACGTGGAGAAGTTCTAGGAGATGGGTCCAATACTAACATCTGTGATGGCCTTCTTGGCTCTTTCATCAGCAGTGCGGAACTCGCTGATCAGCTCCTCGTTCTCGTTTGACAGTCGTGTCAAGTCTGCTTCCATTTTGCGCTTGATAACAATTAAACTTTGGTTCTGTGGGAGAGAAGGAGCATTCGGTCAAAATGCAGGATGAATATTCTAACATACAGTCCTATGAAGAAGTCCTAGGCAGCCAAGAACAGGGTCTAAATCGGTGTATCTCAGCAGTACTTGTCCCTCCTACCAGCAAAAGAACTATATACCATTAGAATAATTACAGATAAACATGAATACAGTGGTCCAGGGGTGTCCAGTCATATCTGCGAAGGGCCTTTGTGAAGGCAGGTTGTCTTTCCAATCAAGCTGGAGCTCACCTGACTCCAGAGACAGTTTGACAAGTGTCTCTCAGTCTTTTGACCACATGTGCTCCTGCTTTGTCTACTAGAGTAAAGTAGAGTCAGTAGAGAGATTAGAAAAACGCAGCTAGAAGAAGAGGTTTGGTTGCTGATCTTCTCGGTGAACTCCAGACACTGTATGGATTTGTATCAGTACTGAGACGCCTGTTCATTTATTCTTCTGAAATCAAGGCCATTGTTGTTGGAGTAACTGTCTCGACTGTCCAGGGATAAAGGCTAAACTTTCTACTAGACTTTGGAGGAGCATTGCTGTGAGGATTTGATTGATTGCATCCAGTGACACGAGCATTAGTGAGATCAGGATGTTGGATTATCTACATCCCACCTCATCATTCCCAACTCCACAACTCATCCCAAAAGCACTGGATGGAGAACCAACCATCCATCATTCCAGAGAACACAGTTCTTCCACTGCTCCACAGCTCCTCAATGCTGGGGGGCTTCATACCCCTCTACTAGCCCACACCTGGCATTAGGCAGCATGGTGCCAACAGGTTCATGTTTATCTGCTTCAGAGAGTCCTATTCTATTGGCATACTTCTATATACCTCTCTATGGGGATTAGACAAGCAGTGTATGTGCAGCTCACTGCATTCATTAGAATGGGTGTCCACAAACATTTGGAAATATAGTGTATAAATACAGTCTTATGCAGGACAAATGATGTGTGTTGTTGTTGATAAAAATTGCAATGAGGCGACGTACCCTACTGAGACACACTTGTGCACATTGTAAAGCATGGTTACTGTTTAAGTTAACATGGTCCAAACAAGTGATGTGTGCACAAAAGTAATATGTACTGTATATTTAATTTAATATTTTCCAATGTTTTAATATTTGACAATATATGGGACTTGTCAGTTTTTCAGGTTATTGTAGAGGATTTGTCCACATTGTCTTCATATTAGAAACTCAGCAAAATGTCTCTTTTGACCAGAGGCACCTGAACTTACTAATAAATAAAATAATATAATACCATATAGCTTGTTTAAATAACTTTAAATAAAAGTTATATTAACATTACAGTCATTGTTTTAATATAATATAATATAATATAATATAATATAATATAATATTATAATATAATAATGTAATGTAATATAATATAATATATCATCCTTGTCACACAAATGTTGGAGCATTTCTATTGGTCCATTCATCATGAGATCTTGACACAATGTAAAGAACAACATTCACATTATTATGGGACATTATGTCAAAAACTGATTGTGTTTGCATGTTAAAGAATGATTTTGTGTTTCTGGTGTCTGTGGCAGAGTGTGTGGTGTACCTGCACATTGAGCTCATTATGGTGCTCAGTAATGTCCACCAGCTCCTGCTCCATGAGTTTCCTGGAGCGTTCTGAAGCTTCCAGGCCGCTGCGTACCTCCTCCATCTCTGTCTGCAGCAGGCAGAGTCGTCGTTCCTGCAGGCTGTAATGCTCTCTCAGCTCCTCATGCAGTCGTGCATCTTCATCCATCTGCATCTGCATATCCTGCCAGGCAGAGAGAACCCAAGAACATCTGCTGAGACTGAAGTGCTATTAAAGAGAACTGGAATTTGTTCTGTGCACTATATTATAATTACAGTATATGCTACAGTATAACTAAACTATACACTACAGTATAACTATATTACACACTACAGTATAACTACATTATACGCTACAGAATAACTATATTACACACTACAGTATAACTACATTATACGCTACAGTATAACTACATTATACGCTACAGTATAACTAAACTATACGCTACAGTATAACTACATTATACGCTACAGTATAACTAAACTATACGCTACAGTATAACTACAGTATATGCTACAGTATTACTATATTGCACGCTACAGTTAAACTACATTATACGCTACAGTTAAACTACATTATACACTACAGTATAACTACATTATACGCTACAGTTTAACTACATTAAACGCTACAGTATTACTATATTACACGCTACAGTATAACTACAGTATACGCTACAGTATAACTACATTATACGCTACAGTATAACTACAGTATATGCTACAGTATTACTATATTACACGCTACAGTATAACTAAAGTATACGCTACAGTATAACTACATTATACGCTACAGTTAAACTACATTATACACTACAGTATAACTACATTATACGCTACAGTTTAACTACATTAAACGCTACAGTATTACTATATTACACGCTACAGTATAACTACAGTATACGCTACAGTATAACTACATTATACGCTACAGTATAACTACAGTATATGCTACAGTATTACTATATTACACGCTACAGTATAACTAAAGTATACGCTACAGTATAACTACATTATACGCTACAGTTAAACTACATTATACGCTACAGTATAACTACATTATACGCTACAGTTTAACTACATTAAACGCTACAGTATTACTATATTACACGCTACAGTATAACTACAGTATACGCTACAGTATAACTACATTATACGCTACAGTATAACTACAGTATATGCTACAGTATAACTACATTATACGCTACAGTATAACTAAACTATACGCTACAGTATAACTACATTATATGCTACATTATAACTATATTACACGCTACAGTATAACTACAGTATACGCTACAGTTTAACTACAGTATACGCTACAGTATAACTACATTATACGCTACAGTATAACTACAGTATATGCTACAGTATTACTATATTACACGCTACAGTATAACTAAAGTATACGCTACAGTATAACTACATTATACGCTACAGTTAAACTACATTATACACTACAGTATAACTACATTATACGCTACAGTATAACTAAAGTATACGCTACAGTATAACTAAAGTATACGCTACAGTATAACTAAACTATACGCTACAGTATAACTACATTATACACTACAGTTTAACTACATTAAACGCTACAGAATAACTACAGTATACGCTACAGTATTACTACATTATACGCTACAGTATAACTACATTATACGCTACATTATTACTATATTACACACTACAGTATAACTACATTTTACGCTATAGTATAACTACATTATACGCTACAGTATAACTACATTATCCTCTACAGTATAACTACATTAAACGCTACAGAATAACTACATTATACGCTACAGTATTACTATATTACACACTACAGTATAACTACATTATACGCTACAGAATAACTACAGTATACGCTACAGCATAACTACATTATACGCTACAGAATAACTATATTACATGCTACAGTATAACTACATTATCCTCTACAGTATAACTACATTATATGTTACAGTATAACTACATTATACGCTACAGTATAACTACATTATCCTCTACAGTATAACTACATTATATGCTACAGAATAACTACATTATACGCTACAGTATAACTACATTATATGCTATAGTATGACTTATATAGTATAACAGATATAGTATAACTACATCATACCCTATAGTATAAATACATTATATGCTATAGTATAACTATATGATATAACATAACTGCTACAGAATATATATATATATAAATATATAAAATCTGTTCTGGATATTTTACCCAATCATTGTGAGTCAGTAGATAAATGGGAGTTTATGATAAGTGTCTTATCATGTGTCTTACTTTGATTTGCTGTTGCAGTCTCTTCACAGTTTTGACCAGCTCACTGTTGTTCTTGTTGGCGTGGTCCAGCTGGATCTCCATCTCATTCAGGTCAGACTCCATTTTCTTCTTCATTCTTAAAGCCTCAGCACGACCTTTGGCCTCTGCCTCCAGGCTAGCCTGCAGTGACTCTATGGCACGCTGGTGGTTTTTCCTGGAAAGAACCGTGGCAGTCAAGAGGTGAGCCAGATGTTTCCAGAGCTTTAACCTGTTGAAGTTCATTGGATTGGGATGGTGGATTACTATGTTACTCTTTTACAGGTTCTGACCTTGTGATTTCGAACTCTTCTTCTTTCTCGTGAATTCTGCGATCAATGTCTGCTTTGACTTGAGCCAACTCCAGCTGGACTCGGACCACCTTCCCTTCCTCGACCTTCACAGAAAGACAGAGCAGAGCAGGTGTTCGTGTGCACAATAGGCAGAAGTCTTTAACCCTCTGGATTCTTAGGGGATTTTCTATCTTCTTAAATTCGCCTTTAAAGGCAGTTGCGTTTTAATGCCCACATGTTTTATATTAAAATGTTCAGAACAATGTCAGTTCTGTCTGTAATGAGACCCGATGTGACCTAGAGCACTGTGTGAAGACATCCTGAATAATTGAATTCAGATTTTAGAAATTCAGAATTTACAAATTGCTTTGGCTTGAAATGAGTCTGAGTCCAGAAGCAGTGATATAAACAGCGAGAGGCAGAAGATTTTTGAGTGTCTATTGGTCAGTTTTTACACAAAGTAGAGACAGACTCCACCAATTTCAAGAAAAGGTTCCTTGGAGGGTTCTTGGGGCAGTGGTGGCTCAGCGATTAGAGCCCCTGGCTATTGATGACATGGTTGTGGGATAATACCTGGGCACGTCAAGCTGCCACTGTTGGGCCCTTGAGCAAGGCCCTTCACCCTCTCTGCTCCCCTGAGTGCTGGAGTTGGCTGCCCACCGCTCTGGGTGTGTGTTTGTGCACACTGCCCCTAGTTCACTAGTTTGTGTGTGTGTGTGTGTGGATGGGTAAAATGCGGAGGACATGTTTTGCTGTACATAGTGCAGTGACAGATACCTGCACCTTTACCTCAAAGCACATTTAGATGGTTCTCCACAGTTTTAGACTGAAGAACATCCAAAAGTTCCTCAAGGATCTTAAACTTTTAACAGTGTATGAGCAGTGTTGGTAATCTACTAGGTCTTGCGTGGTCGTTGGGAGTCCCATTTCCTTTTTTTCCTTCCATCTCTTTGAATAATTTTTCAAGCTCCAGTTTTGAAAACTTTTGTTTTTCACATATTTTTTAATTCAATTCATTTTATTTCTGTAGGCTTTTACAACAAATGTTGTCACAAAGCAGCTTTACAGCTTTACAGAGGTTTATAGAGTGTATTATTATAGAGTGCTCTTTTGAACATGCTATTGGCAACAGTGGCAAGGTAAAACTCTCTCTCTCTTTGAGAGAAAGAAACCTTGAGAGAAACCAAGTCTCAAAAGAGGAACCCATCCTCCTCAGGTCGACACGGATCATAACAATAAAAAGCAGAACAGGAATAAAAACAACAATAAAACTAAACTGAATTAAGAAAAAATAGTAAATGTGGCGTCAAACCAAACAACATTTTTATATCTTGTATTAACTCTGATATCTTAGAGATATATATTCTCAGGAAAGTCTGCAGAAGAACTAATAACTTGTACTTAATGACCATTTTGACTAATAATGAAATAATTTAACCCTTTGACTTCTGCACAGTACCATAAGCATCACTGAAAGTGTGGCTTCATTGATTTACCTCCAGAGAGGCTTCTGCCTCCTCCAGGGCAATCTGCAGCTCGTCCCTCTCGACCTCCAGCTTCTTCTTAGCTTTCTGCAGCTCATGAACACTTTTTCCGCCCTCACCCAGCTGTTCCATGAGATCTCGGATCTCCTCTAAAGGTCAAAGCATTCAGTTTGTTCAGACATGTTCAAAGTGGGCCGCATGTGGAGAGATATGAAGGGAATACATGTGATAACAATAATTGAAAGAAACGAGATCATTTCCATATTGGCACTGCAGTTTCCAACATCCTAACTGAATCCTCATTTCTGCAAAGGCAGTGTTTGTACTTTTGTAGGTCATCTTATATTAGAGAAAATATATCCACTAATGTCCATAGCATGTCTTACCAGAAAGGGTCTTATTGTCTTTCTTGACAGTTTCCAGATGGTCGAGTGACTCTTCATAAGCCGTCTTAAGTTTGTACACCTCTGTCATGTAGGAGCGGCATTCCTTTTGGGAATTCTCCAGCTCAAGCTGCAGCTCCTCACACTTTTGACTCCACTCTGCAATCATCTTGTCAAAGGTACGTTGCTTCTTGTCCAGAGCAGCAGCAGCAGCACTGGACTACAACATAGAAAGCCCACCAATTTATAATTCATTCCTCAAAGTAAAAATGTGAAAATGGTTAGAAGAGTCATTGGAAATTTAGGAATTTGAACCTTCTCCAGGTCGATGGTCAGATCCTCCACTTCTCCCTGAAGCCTTTGCTTGACCTTCTCCAGACTGGCTGCACGAGCCTGAGCTGCTTCTGTAGCTTCTTCTGCCTCCTGGAGCCGGACAGTCAGCTTGCGCCTGTGCAGAATCACTTTCTATTTAATAGCAGGTTTTTTTTATGGATACTAAATCTCCAGTTTGTCTGTTTATTTGTTTGCACAGTATAGACAAGAGGGAAAACATGAAACTAGCAACCAAAATTCCAGAGCAAATATGTGCCAATACAATTACCATGTCATCATCTACCAATACTGACACGATTCCAATATCATCATCTACCAATACTGACACGATTCCAATATCATCATCTACCAATACTGATATGATTACCAATGGTTGTGGTTGTGGTTGGTGTGGTGCAACAAATAACACCACTACCTGCCGGTGAGCTACCACACCATGTGGGAGACTGGGGTTCAATTCTCGGTCTGGGTGACTATGCTGCGCTACACTAATAAGAGTCCTTGGGCAAGACTCCTTACACCACATTGGCCCACATCTGTAATAGGAGTAACCGTGTAAGTCGCTCTGGATAAAAGCGTCAGCTAAATGCTGTAAATGTAAATGTAAAATACAATATCAACATCATACCATCATACCATATGATTCCAATATCATCATCTACCAATACTGATATGATTCCAATATTATCATCTACCAATACTGATATGATTCCAATATTATCATCTACCAATACTGATATGATTCAGATATCATCATCTACCAATACTGACATGATTCCAATATCATCTAACAATAATGATATGATATGATCATGCACAAATACATGCACCTTTGATTCCAATATCATCGTATCATCATCTACCAATACTGATATGATTCCAATATCATCATCTACCAATACTGATACTATTACCATATCATCATCTACCAATACTGATACTATTCCAATATCATCATCTACCAATACTGATATGATTCCAATATCATCATCTACCAATACTGATATGATTCCAATATCATCATCTACCAATACTGATATGATTCAGATATCATCATCTACCAATACAGACATGATTCCAATATCATCATCTACCAATACTGATACTATTCCAATATCATCATCTAGCAATACTGACATGATTCCAATATCATCATCTACCAATACTGACATGATTCCAATATCATCATCTACCAATACTGATATGATTCCAATATCATCATCTACCAATACTGACACGATTCCAATATCATCATCTACCAATACTGATATGATTCCAATATCATCATCTACCAATACTGATATGATTCCAATATCATCATCTACCAATACTGACATGATTCCAATATCATCATCTACCAATACTGATATGATTCCAATATCATCATCTACCAATACTGATATGATTCCAATATCATCATCTACCAATACTGATATGATTCAGATATCATCATCTGACAATAAGTGCAATTTCAGTATCATCTTCTGAAAATGCCAATTTTGTTCCAATGTCACCTTCAATATCAATACAATCTGCTATCATCTACCAAAATGCATTTGATTCGATATGGCCCTCTGCCAACACCAGTACCATTGTGTGCCAGTCCATGCTCTTCCCACATATCTTCTGTCAATACAGATACGATTCTCATATCATCATCTGTCAATTCCGATGTAATCTTCTATATAATAGTGCAGCCCTAGTTGTAACCTAAAACTGGGGAGTATTATAGTGGCTCTCCTACAGGGTAATGACGGTCTGTGAGCAGTGTTTTGCAAGGCTGTCGAGTCTAAATGCTGTGTAACGTATGAGTCTGCCTACTTGGTCTCTTCCAGTTCCTCGGTTTTGTGGATGGCATCAGTCTCATACTTGGTCCTCCAGGTGGTCACCTCTGAGTTGAGCTTGGAGATAAGGCGCTGCATTTCCGTCTTGCCCTCCTGCTCTTCATCCAGCTGCTCCTTCATCAAGTCCAGGTCATGTTGTGCATTAGCCAGACCGATGACAGCTGCACTTCGAGCCTGAATCGGGAGAAAGCCAGCGTCATTTTCTGCACATGCACATTCTAATCTTCTGCCTGTTCAGATGTCCTTGTCCTGTCTTCTTCACGTTGAGTTCATTAACAAACACAGAGAGCCAGACGCTCAGTCCAAAAAGAAAGTATTCACCTTTGACTCTTCGTCCACCTGTCTTTTCAGCTCATCGTTTTGGGTGGTCAGTGAAGCCTTGATCCGGGTGATCTGGTTGAGCTTACTTTGTGCCTCCCCCAGTTCACGGCTGAGATCGCTGTTCTCAGCTGAGGGGAGATCATAGAGATATTTCTTTCATATGAGTAATGCACAGCATGAATAATGCTAGTAATCTGAGCCCCGGGCAGGGATGAGCTGTCTCTACCTGTCAGACGGATTTTGATGGTATTGAGCTCTGTCTGGGATCTCTCCATCTCTGCCAGTCTGGAATTAGCCTCCGCCAAGCTGTCCTCTAACTTACGGACATGGACCTCAGCGTTCAGCTGTGTTTGAGAGACTTGGTTAAGCTCCTGAATTGAATTGCCGGGCATTGATCTTCAGCTACAATGACTGGCTAATGTTGTGCCATGTTAAAAATGATCATTGGAACGGTCAGTGAGTACTGAGCAATTACCTCGCGGGTAATAGGCTGTTGGTGATTACCTCTCACCTTGGATTTCTGCACTGACTCCACAGTGGCATTCAGGTCGTCAATCTCCGCCTTCATGACCTGCTTGTCCTTTTCGAGCTTGATGCGGACTCTCTGTAGATTCTCTACTTGCTCAGCCAGCTCAGCCATGCCGTCCGAGTGCTTCTTCCTCAGGGCAGAAGCTGTGGCCTCAGACTGCAGAGCCGCCTCCTCCAGCTCTCTGCGAAGCTTCATGAGCTCAGCTTCACGTTTCTTGTTCTGCTCAATCTGCACATAGAGAGACGTGTACAGTACTGATGTACGTTAACGATATGTTGGTTAGAAGAACACAAGTAGAAGAACATAGGTTTGGGTGCTGAACGTCTCGCAGGTTGGGCACAGATGTGGTTTTATTACCCTATTTACAACCCTGTTATACCTTAGAATGAAACACACTGTCCTTTTATGGAGGACTCTGCTCTGATTTGCTGGTTCATGTCACAGTGATGGCTCAGAAGAGCCATGTACCATAGCGTAGTTTAGCATATCTGGATAGCGGTGCTGTCCTCTCTGTATCCTCTCTGTGTGCTTTTGGCATGGTGTGTGGTTAGTTAGCTGAAGAAATTGTAGCTGGTTGGCTGGGTAGCTTTTAGCCTAGCACCTGCTCACTTCACCAGCTTTACTGCACAGATACTTAAAAAGGCACTTCCACTGGTCGGCCCTGCTCCAGTCAACCTAGTGCTAGCTTTTAGCCTTACTTTAATACTAGTAGCTTTCGTGTTTAGTCACTAGTGGACTTTTACTAGTGGACTGGACTGGTTTGGGGGTATAAATATAATAAGTGAAGACTGTTTGGGGGTTTGGAATTGGATTGTTTTCCAGCTTCAGCTGTTTTGGTGCTGCTGGATATTCTTTGGTGTATGGTTTATCAGTTCTACAGAAGTCAATGAAGTCAATACACTATGAGGCATAAAATGAACTGTCTATTTCTTACATGTTTGTATTTATTCTGAGTATTTGGACCAAAAAATGCATACAAAAGGCATATTAAGTGGCAGGGCAATGTGATGATAATTTACTATATAATTTATAAATGATCTTTTCACTAAGATGCTGTTAAGTAACCCAGTCCTGATAAACATACGGCCATGAGAAGAACATTCTCGGATGCCTATTGTACAATATACTGTACTTTCAAACCATTTTTCAGTAGATTATGGAATGAATGTATGATTTACATATGCATTTGTTTTTTACATATGCATTGTTGATTTACATATGCAATGTTTTTAACATTGATTATTGTTTTAAACAAAAATAAACCTATAAAAGAGCCTCTATGAAAGCGATTTGGTTTGGCTATCAAAAGGCAACCAAGTGTTTTTTTAGTAAACCTTTGTGTGTGTACAGTATTCTAAATGTGCGGGAATTTTATGATGTTTGCATGTAGTTTCAGTGGGTCAGGCTTGCCTGTGCAACAGTGGCACCCCCTGCCTCCTCTAGTCTGTCTCCGAGGTCCTCGAGATCCCGGGACAGATCTGCTCGCTGTTTTTCAACCTGAGAAGAAGAAGACGTGTTCACACTAATGACTAGAAAACTAGAGCGTATGGAAATGCACTGGAGTGAGATGAACAGAATCATATACCTTAGCTCTCATTGCCCTCTCCGCCTCCAGTTCCTCCTCAAGCTCCTCAATGCGGGCCTGGGTGACAGGAGAATATGTCAGTGGAATTGTGAGGGAATAGCAGTCATTTGTTTTCTTGGCATGACACTCAGTTATGAGTTGGAAAGAGAAGACTGCCGAAATGAAGGCCAAGGCTTAAGGGGAAAAAGGAAACCTGGTGCTCTTTGAGCTTCCTGTGCAGAGTGGAGCTGAGAGACTGCTCATCCTCCAGCTTTGCATTCAAATGGTTGATCTCCATGTCCCTCCTGAAATGACAAGGCATTGTTTAAAGTATGAGCTCACGTCAGGCCTCTGATGAAGGCATAGCTCATATACACACCATGTAGGATGAACACTGGTCAGTGCCTACTTTTTCACAACCTCCTCCAGGTCTATTTTAGCCCTCTCCATGTCATTGAGATTATCAATGGTCGTTTTTAAGTCAGCCTCTGCTTTGCGTCTGGCCTTCTCCACCTCTCCTCGGATTTTCTTCTCCTGCTCCCAGTTGTCTTCCAACTGCGGAGACGGGATTTGCATTGTTACACTAAAGCAGACGGCTTTTCTTTACGCCCTCCATTCGTTTTCCAAAAGTCCTGGAATCTCAAACCTCACCTCATGCACTTGAATAGTGAGCTTGCTGTTGGTTTTGGTGAGGTGGTTCACTTTATCCTCCTCTGCCTGAAGGTCATCCAGAGTTTTCTGGAGATGGAGCAGTGCGTTGATTTGTCTTTTTATGGAAATGAATGTGGAATATTAGGAAAATGAGAAACCATGTGGCTAGGCCTAACCTGTTGCAGTTCCTCCAGAGCCTTCTTTTCCTTCTGGGACTTGGCAATGGTATCGTCCCTCTGACCAAGCTCTGCTGTCAGAGAGCGCACTTTGCTGTCCAGGCCCTGGAATGCCAAAGTAATGCTCATTAAAGCACTTATTTTTTAGGTCCCTGCATGCATCTGACATCTGTATTAGACACTCCTGAAATTTCCAGATTTCCTGAGAGCTTAGAAAACATGTTTTGGTAGATCCACCATTGACGTTCACCTGTTTTTCTTTCTCTGACTTTGCCAGGGTGGATTCCAGGCCTTCGAGGTCTCTTTTCAGGTCCATGAGCTCTCCTTCCAGCTTGCGCTTCTGAGCACTTAATGCCATGGAAGCTCCCTCCTCCTCCTCAAGCCTCTCCTTCATATCCTGGATATGCTCCTCCATGTTCATCTTCTGTTTCATCAGCTGGTTGCAGCGCTCCTCAGCATCTGCTATGGTGTCTTGTTCCTACGAGTGAGAAAGAAAATATATAGACACAAAAATTTCAGCTGAATTCTCGCTCTGCTCGTCTCAACAGGTCACACCTACACCACTATCATGCACTTACAACTGCTAGAGCCAAGGCCAAGTTACTCTTCTCTTTGGAAAGAGTGACAAGTTTTTCATCAAGTTCCTTGATCTTCTCAGTCATCTCTGCTGTTTTCTCAAGGGCAACCCGTAATTCTTCCTCTTTAGCTTTCAACTCGTCCTCCTGACGAGCTACGTGGAGCAAAGGCTTGACCTGAAAAGAGGAAATGATTGTAAATAAATGGGGAAATGACCAAAAAGCACAAAACATGCAATGTGTCTCCTATTAATACAGACTCACCTTCGTGTATAGCTTCCACCATCCCCAGTATCGGAGCTGAAGGAACTTCCTCACGTTTCTCTGGATGGCAATGAGAGCAATTCTGCAGTAACAGAGCAGATCAATAAGCCAGGTTGGGATGCAATGGAATTTTGGGAATGAAAATTTATAATACAGAATCCCAGTATCTGTATTCAGTCTACATTATTCAGACTAGGTTACTGTTACATCATTTTTACATTTACTCACCACAACAATCTTACAAGAAACACCTTAGAACCACCATCAAAATGATTTTTTAATTTGTTGACTCTAACCCCATAACCTACATCCCAACCAACCATTTATTTCTAATAAAAGCTTCTGTTGTTATATCTTTTTTTAGATTTTATGGATTTTTAGTGTAGTAAACTACTGTAGTAAGTTATGAACAGATCTCTGCTGAAGCTGACAGGTAGAAGCCAGACTGATGGAGTAAGATCACACAGTACAATCAGGAACCAGCAACAGCTGAACTTTAACAGTAGAGATGAATGTGGGTTCACTGTCTGAAAAGCAACAGTAATAACTGTTTACTAATACTTTTTAAGCTGTTAATGACCTCAGTAATAACTTCTTATACTTTTAGAAACTTTTTATACTTTTAGATAGTCTTATTATACTACGAGTATTGGTAGTCTTATTATTGAATGATCCTTTTTGAGGGGCTGAGTTTAAGGCCCTGTTTACACATATCTGGATATTTTGAACACATAGGCTTTTCTCTCATGTTTCAGCAGTGTTTCTGAAAAATCCATCACAAAACTTGAACAAGCATGCCAGCACAGCAGGGGGTGCTAGCATCTTGCAAAGTTTGATGTCAAATTAATTAAAGAAGCAGCATAACGGCCAAAACAGACCTAAATACACATTCAGCGAAGAACATTGTCTAACTGTTAGCACTGATAGCACACACAGACTCAAACCCAATTTGTATTGGAAAAAAAGCTTCAAATTGGGAGGAAAACAAAATCCACCACAATGTGTTTTTTTATGTCCTGATGTTTTTTAGGGTTTTGAAGAGGTATTTGTAGCTTTTTTATCCAAATATGAGTGCTGGACATTCTGTCACACTCTAATGAAAGAGTACATTTTGTTGTTAGCTGGTAACAGGCATGCACAAGTTGATGTGAGCATTTTCAATAAGCTGTGTTTTGCCTGTCTGCACAAAAATAATGAAGACTGAGTTCTCTGGAGAGCAACCAAAAGCCAAAACACAGAGAAAACAGAGATATGTGGATGGGGCCTAGATTCAAATATAAAAAAAAAGCTGATGAAGTAGAAAAAGAAACTGACCTTCTCTCAAGCATCTTCTTGAACTCTATTCTCATGAGCGTGCCCCTCAGACGACCCTGCAGCATGGTCATGATTTTAGCCAGCCGCTCATCCCGCATGTCCTCCAGCTTAGCCAGGACTCCAGCGCGAAAGAACACCTGCAATATTTATTCATGATACACGTTATATGGACAAAAGTATTGGGACACCTGCTCATTCATTGTTTTTTTCTGAATTCAACAGTATTAAACAAGAGATTTCCCTGCTTTTGTTGGAGTAACTGTCTCTACTGTCACAGAACACAGAAATTTCAGTTGAATTCTCACTCTGCTCATCTCAACAGGTCATACTTACACCACTATCGTGCACTTACAACTGCAAGGGCTAAGGCCAAGTCACTCTTCTCTTTGAAAAGAGTTTTTCATCAAGCTCCTTGATCTTCTCAGTCATTTCTGCTGTTTTCTCAAGGGCGACCCGTTTATAAGCAGGTGTCCCAATACTTTTGTCCACTTTATATGGACAAAAGTATTGGGACACCAGCTCATTCATTGTTTCTTCTGAATTCAAGAGTATTAAACAAGAGATAACCCTGCTTTTGTTGGAGTAACTGTCTCTGTTGTCCAGGGAAGATGGCTTTACTGTCCAGAATGATTGCATTCAGCGACAAGAGCACCGTCATCATTCTGAAGAACAAAGTTCCTCCACTGCTCCACAGCTGAATGCTGAGGGCCTTCATACCCCTCTACCCCATGCCTGGCATTAGGCAGCATGAACAACAGTTCAAGTTTATCTGTTCCAGAGAGTCCTACTCTATTGGCAGTACTTCTCCACAGGGACTAGACAACTGTGTATGTGTTTGTGTGCATTTGCACATCTATGTCAGCAACGGGTGCATCTTAAAGTTAGCTGATGTTGTTCATTAGAAGGGGTGTCCACAAACATTTGGACATAGAAAGTACTTGTATCTGATATTGTTCTTCTATGATCGTACCTTGGTGTGTCCAATCCTGTACTCCATACTGTCCAGCCCAATCGAGCCTAGAATCAACTCAGAGGCCTTTTTGTTGTCCACAAATCCCTTTGGGATCACGTTGGGGTTCAGGATGTAATATCTGTAAACAGCGTTAACAGCAGAGGTGTATATTTACAGCTGAAATGTCCTAAAGCTGAGTAATTAATGTTGCATAAGGCAGCGTAGGAGGGTGGAATACCTCTGCTTAAACTCAGGGTACTGCAATCTATTGGGAAAGCCTTTCCTGCAAATGCGGATTCCCTCCAGGACACCATTACAGGCCAGCTGGTGCAGGATTAATTTTGCATCACAAACACCTGGCCAAACACAGTGACTTACATAAGCGCTCTGAAAACAATGATGATGATACCTTTGTGTGTGCAGAAATGTGTTTTCTGCTTGTATTACATACAGCATCTCCCCTCAGTGTGGGGAGAAGCACCGCAGTGTGCCTAATGCCTCAGCTAAAGCCTTCAACACTCACCAGATTGTTTGAATTCGTTGGGTACGATGCAGCGCACAAAGTGGGGAGCCGTGCTTCGCAGGGTGCTCATCAGTTTGTTCAGCTGCTCCTATCGAGAGAGATGAAACCAAGCAGAGTAAGGGACAGGACTCAACTACAACTGTAGTGGTTAAATGAGGACCTGTCATTTCCAGCAGTGCAGATTCCAGTACCCTGTAGAAAGCAGATACGGTCTGGAAGGAAGAGCCCTTTTTCTGCTTCTTGGTTCCAGTGGCAGCTTCCTCTTCTTTGAAGAGGTGAGCTAGGAGGGACATGGAGGACTTCTGGTACAGGCCTACCACTGTTTCATTCAGAGGGTCTTTATTCTTCTCCAACCAGCCTGCGATGTTGTACCCGACCTGAGAGTTTGGATTTTACAAAGCACCTTGAGTAAATCTCAGGCCGAGAAACTGGATCTCTAGATGTTTAAAATATATAATGAGTAGACTCACAGTGCCGGCATAGTGAATCAGCTCAAAGTGCACCTCTGGGCCTTTCTTCCCTCCCTTTGGTTTGAGGAAGTTAGCAGTCTTGCCCAGATGATTGTCATACAAAGCCGCCTTGAAAGTGGCATCGGTGGCCTTGGGGAACACACATTGCTCCTCAAGGATGGAAAAGATACCCATTGGCTGGAAGACAGAAGGAAATTAGGGAGGTTAGGAACCACTGATGTGTGTTTTTTGACTTTTTGGCACACATTCCTTATCACTACAGGCAGACGGCAAGAAAAGCTTGCTAACCTTCTCCAGCAGATCGATGCAGGCCTGCAGGTCAAGTCCGAAGTCTATAAAGACCCACTCTATTCCCTCTTTCTTGTATTCCTCCTGTTCCAGGACGAACATGTGGTGGTTGAAAAACTGTTGCAGTTTTTCATTTGTGAAGTTGATGCACAGCTGCTCGAAGCTATTAAACTGCGAAAGAAATGCCAGCAAATAGCAGTGGATTAGATTACTCCCACTAGAGATCTTACCGTGTTGGGACCAATGGGTGTTGGTATCCGGTATTATCGGAAGAAAATGCTGGATTGGATAGCAGAGGGGAAAACAAGAATACATCTGGTCTGATCCTTTAGCAAATCTAGCCTTAAACAGCACAGACTCACAAAACTCACAATGCAAAACCATCAAGGTTCCTTAAACCTTTACAAGGTCAGGGACAACCACATTCACCATTTGACCTCCGCCTTTAACCCAACTGTGCAGCAAACCCACACATACACACTAGTGAGCACACATGCCCAGAGCAGTAGGCATGGTTAAGGGGAGCAGAGAGGGTTAAGGGCCTTGCTGAAGGACCAAATGGTGGCAGCTTGGTATGGTACCCACCACCGTCCTCTATAATAATAATAATAAAAATGATAATAATGTGAAAAGTGTTAAGTTACCAATCCCAGAAAAGAAGGGTGGTGGTGTGGCAACGGCTCAGGTCAAAAAATATAATAATCATAACAAATCACTCATTAAGTTTATAGATGTTCAAAGACGATATAGCAGATCTGTCATTATCAACTATCACTCTTGGTGCCCCCCAATTTCTCATCCCAATCTGAGATACAAAACTCAATAATTACCTCAAAGATTTCAAAGCCAGCAATATCCAGAACCCCGATGAAAAACTGGCGCTGCATCTTTGTGTCCAGTGTTTTATTGATCCTGTTGACCATCCACTTGAACATTCTGTCGTAGATGGCTTTAGCCAAAGCTCCAATGGAGTAGACGCATTGGTCCTGGTTCTGACCTTTGGTCACAAACTCATTTCCAACTTTAACTCGAGGCCTGGTGATCCCCTTCTGCAGATCCCCAGAGTTGATCCCCATGAGGTGGGCAACTTTGTCAGCCACTAAAGAGCAGATGCATTATAGGTGAATAACAGAGCGAAAAAGTGAAATACTAAAGTCCCAGAGATTAAAACGATGTACTATGTAGCATTTTTACCTTCTAAATCACTGTGATTCTTCCTACCTGCCATCAAGCCTGAAATGACTAAAACTATGCTAATAGTAGCATGGTTACGTTTCAGCCAAGATACCAGGTTGGATTCTCCACTGACTGTAACAGGGAGAACAGCGCCGCTGTAGGTGCTATTCAGTACTGTGGGTCCAGCACACTGCTAATTGCACTAAGTGACTTTTGTGAGGCAGGTAGGACAACGCTTGCAAAAACTGTGTGACCCTGGGTTGCCTCTTGTCATATATGTGTAAATCCTGCAATACCATTCTACCGCCTCCGTCCACATGCTTCAACTTTTCCAGAAAACTCAGAAAAGCTTTCCTGTGGCTCAAAGCACAAATTACACTTCCCATCTGTAGGGGGAGCCCAGGAGCAGGGAATGTCAATTCTCCATAGAGTTGCTTTAAAGCTGAGAATAATTACAATAGAAAATGCCCTAGTGTGATGAAGCATGCTCACCTTCAGTTGTATCAACATCAGCTTGCTCCTCTCTTGCTTTTTGCTTGAACTTCATGTTACCAAAGTGCATTATGCCCCCGGTTAGCTTGTAGATGCTCATTTTCTCCTCAGCAGTGAAGCCAAGCACGTCAAATGCCATCTGTGAATAGTCAGAAACCAATCACTCTATGTTATGTAATTTCGAACATTATAAATGCCACTGTGGCTTTTGGCTTACATCAGTCAGCATCAGCTCTTCTTTATCATCCATGTTATCCACCACTGTGACTCCTTGGCAGATCCAAACATACTGTTTTGGGTCAGGGACCAGAAGGAGAGCCTCTGTAATGAATGAAAGAAAAGGTAAAAATGTCTGTGAGGTTTATTGTGCAATTTATTGCAGGATTTATTACAGTGTCTCCTTCGGCACTCTGGACTCGAGATGATTAGGAGGTTAAAGGATGTCAGCTTGAATTTAAGAGAGTTCACATCTGTGGTGTGTAAACTACGCAGGAAATGGCATTCACTTTTTATGCCCAGTCCTGTCAATTCAGGGAACCACAATTTTCAGCTGGTTAGTTTTCTTGTACAGCTGTTGCAATGTAAGTTCATGCACAACAGAGTAGCTACAGGTCTGGAGCTGACTGTATGGGCCAGTTTCAGGGGTGAATCTCCATTCAGGGTGCTGTAGTGTGACGCAGCATAACGTGGAAAAGAATGTCCAATCTGGTAAAAGCTAACAAAACAACCTAAATAAACTGCCAAAAGATTAGATGTGACAAAAATCTACAGCGTGGTATATTGGCAACCAACAGCAAGGCAGTAGTGGGTGAATGTATCTGTAGAAAATGATACATGAGAACAGTAGGGGACATTCGCCCACTGCTCATAAATACAAACTATTAAACAAATCATGTAATAATTTCATAAAAAAGAGAAAAGAAAAAGAACCCCATCCATATATGTGTACATGTGTCAAAGACAGCCTTTAAGACAAGAGAAGGTGGAAAAGACTAAAGCATTAAAAAAAGGAGAAGAGAAGAGAAGAGGAGATGAGAAAAGACAAGAAAAGACAAGACAAGAGAAAACAGGGAAGAGAAAAGAAGACAGGACAAGACGGGAGATGAGACATCAAGAGAAGACAGGACAAGAGAAGAGAAGACAGGACAAGAGAAGCAATGACAAGAGAAGAAAAAAACAGTGGTTAGAAAAGAAGACAAGGCAAAAGAAGACAAATGAAAAGAAGACAAGACAAGAGAAGATGGGAAAAGAAGACAAGGCAAGACAAGAGAGGAGAAAGAAGACAAAAGAAAAGAAGACAAGACAGAGAGACAGACAAGAAGAGAAGAGAAGAGAAGAGAAGAGAAGACAAGACAAGACAAGACAAGACAAGACAAGATAAGAGAAGACAAGAGATTAGAAAACAGGGAAGAAAAGAGAAGACAATAGAAGAGAAGCAAAAACAAGAGAAGACAAGAAATAAAAACAGTGATGAGAAAAGAAGACAAAATAAAGGAAGACAAAAGGAGACAAGAAGACAGAAGAAAATGAGATAGGGAAAGACATGAGAAGGGAAGACAAGACAAGACCAGAGATGATAAGAGATGATAAGAGATGAAAAGAAAAGATGAAAAAAGACAAGAGAATACAGGGGATAAGAAAGGCAGGAGAAGACAAGACAAGAGAAGAGAAAACAGGGAAGAGAAAAGAAGACAAATGAAAACAAGACAAGACAAGAGAAGGTGAGAAAAGAAGACAAGAGAAGAAAAGACAAAAAGGAGACAAGAAGACAGAACAAGACCAGAGAAGAGAAAGAAGACAAAAGAAAAGAAAAAAAGACAATAGAAGAGGAGAGAGGACAGGGAAGATGATAAAGACAAATGAAAAGAAGACAAGAGATGAGAAGAGAAGACAAGAAAAGAAGACAGGAGAAGAGATGGGAAGAGAAGACAAAAGAAGAGAAGATGAGAAAAGATGAAGACAGAAGAGAAGGAGATAAGACAAAACAAGAGCACTGAAGAGAAGAGATGAGAAGAAAGGACAAGACCAGAGAAGACAAGAGAATAGAAGAGAAGACAAATGAAACAATGAGCAAAGACAATAATAAGACAAATCCACAAGCATGACTTTTTAGACGCCTCAAATACGTTTGATGCTTCTTTTGGTTCTCTTTCTATCATCAAGTTAATGGACTCAAATCCATGGGTCAAATACCTCGCTTCACACTTACCCAGCAGCTCCGGTTTCTTCCCAGACAGAAGCTGGTAAAAGATGTGGTAGCTGCGTTCCGCTGCTTGCTGGGAGATCACACGGGACTTCTCCAGCAGATCTTCAAGCAAAAGCACATTGCCTCATTACGAAGTATTCTTGAGGAGACAGCAGACTAAACGCAGACTAGATTTTAGACACTTACAGCTCTCAATGTCAGCACCAGCCAGCTTAGCGGTTGGGCCGAAATGGATTCGGATAAATTTCCCCTAAAGAAAAAAATGAACAAAGACACTGAGAAGTAAGTAGCACAAATTGTTGTTCTAGTTGTAAGTGAACGTGATATTTTTGAAAGCCGAACCAAAGCATTTCTTACAAATCTAGAAGAATTGTTGTTCCTAGTGGTTTTGGCATTGCCGAATGCCTCCAGGACTGGGTTAGCCTGGATGATTTGATCCTCCAGGGAACCCTGAGAAAGGATGATTTCAGCATCAGTAATAAACTCCATCATTAGTCACGTCATGTTCAAGGCCATGAACTCTGAGCTAATGAGGTCATTAAAACCAATGGAGTATCGAGTTCCACACGAGAAGACCAAACACATCTACACTATATGGACTAAAGTATTGGGACACCTGCTGAAACATCATTGTTTCTTCTGAAATCAAGAGTATTAAAAAGAGTTGATCCTGCTTTTGTTGGAGAAACTGTCTCTACTGTCCAGGGAAGAAGGCTAGGCTTTCTACTAAATTTTGGAGGAGCATTGCTGTGAGGATTTGATTGCATTCAGTGAGGTCAAGATGTTGAATGATTTGAATGATCACCACCCTACTTCACCACCCTACCTCAACCCCAAATACTGGATGGAGAACCAACCATCACTCCAGAGAACACAACTAGGGCTTTATACCCCTCTAGCCCACACCTGGCATTAGGCATGGGGCCAATAGGTTAATGACCTCATTTTCTGCTCAAATCCTAATCCTAATCTACCGGCAAATCTTCTCCACAGGAGAAGACTAGACAAGCATGTGTTTGCACATCTGTATCAGCAATGGGTGCAACTTAAAATTGTAGCTGAATGCATTCATTAGAAGGGGTGTCCACAAACATTTGGATATACAGTGTACTTGCCTTGGAATCTGGAGCCTGCTTTCCTCCAGTGGCACCCACATTGGCGAAGTACTGGATGACCTTTTTGGTGTTCTCAGTCTTGCCAGCACCGGATTCTCCACTGGAAACAAGGATGTTTTTAAAAGGTAGAGGATCAGAGAAATGATCAAGTTGAATAGTGGTCAGCATGTTATGTCACTGGGTATGGGTGAAAGGTTCTGACCATCACTGTTACAGTTCAAACTTACGTGATCAGCATGGACTGGTTCTCTTGCTCTACAATTGGAGAGCATAAACAATAAATAAGCTTAGCTTCACAGCAGTGGTCACCAACCCTTCTGCTGGAGATCTACTACTTTCCATTAGGTTTCATCTCAACCCACATCTCACAAACCTCACTGAGCTAATCAAGGTCAGGTTGTTCGTGGATGTAGCTGAAGACGGCAGGACGATAGTAGGACGATCTCCAGGAGCAGGGTTGGTGAGCAGCACATTTTCAAGAGGAACATTGTTAGAAACTGGGTCTGTTATGGATCTTTGCGTTTTCGTCACTTACCCATCATCATGTCATGGTATGCGTTGTCTGAGATGGAGAAAAGATGAGGAGGAACTTCACTGCGTTTCTTCCCCTTATACATCTGAGCAACTTTCGCCCCATAAATAGGAAGCCATTTGTAGGGGTTGACAGTCACACAGAAGAGGCCAGAGTAGGTCTGCAGAACACAACATGAACTTTTGTCATGAACAAAAGTATTTGGACACCTGCTCAATTATTGCTGCTTCTGAAATCAAGGGTATTAGAAAAGAGTTTAGCCTGCTTATGTTGGAGGAGCTCTCTCTCTACTGTCCAAATAAGAAGGCTTTCTATCAGATGTTGGAGCATTGATGTGAGGATGTGATTGCATTCAGTGACAAGAGCATTAGTGAGGTCAGGATGTTGGATGATCACCAGCCCACCTCACCCCAAACTCCCCAACTCATCCCAAAAGTATTGGATGGAGCACCAACCATCATTCCAGAGAACACAGTAGTTCAACTGCTTCACAGCCCAATGCTGGAGGGGCTTTATACCCCTCTAACCCATACCTGGCATTAGGCAGGTTGGCTTGGTGTCAAAAGGTTCATGTTCATCTGCTCTATTCCTATTCTATTGGCAATCCTTCTCTATAGGGACTAGACAAACTGTGTGTGTGTGTGTGTGTGTGTGTGTGTGTGTGTGTGTGTGTGTGTGGATTTGCACCTTTGCATCAACAATAAGCGGCCCTTAGCTGAATAGCTGAATGCATTCATTAGATGGGGTGTCCACAAACATTTGGACACATAGTGTATGTTTTTAAAGTTTGTCAAACGTTGTAAATCTCAAACCTATTGGAATGTCTTTATGGAGATAGACCATTGGAACCATTAGGATTTGGACCTGATGTTTTTGCTTTCTAATGGGGACTGGCTTAGTGGTACCACTGGAGAACACTGGTTGTTTGTAGAACACTTTTAGAGTCCATCAGAAAACCCCTAGATACATCAGGAATCAGCCACAGGCCACAGGTCTCTGTCACAGTGTGATGTTGATCTATTAAAATACCATTATTGACCATTAGAAACCATTACAAAACCTCCAGAACCCATCAGAAACCTGGTTTCTATTATTTATTTTTCAGCAGGACTGCAAGGGGGTCATTCTGATAATTATAAGATCAATAATTTGTATTTTTTCTTAGCATTAGCATTTCAGGAGAAGGGCCGAACACTCGCTTTGAAACTTTTAATGCCCATCAATGTAAATGAAACCTGTTCCGAAAGGAATTGTGCCGTCTTAGTTGTTTTGGAAAGTGACCGTATATAGTTATTGATAATAATCATATAATAACTATTAATAAGTGCTCAAAGCAATCATACGTCCTTATTATACACATCTGTTCATTAGTGTGTATTAGATGTGGTGTATAACCAGTGTATTCTACACTCTGAGGTGGCTCAGGGTTACAGTCGAAGTGTTCTTGTAGGACACTTTTGATTCCATTAGAAAATGATCAGATACATCAAGCAGCTTTCAGACAACTGGGATCCTTAATAGTGTGATATGAACCCATGAAGAGAACAAAACCACCAGGAACTAACAGATAAGCCTTAACACTTAACACTTAACAGGCCTATTACACACTAAGGTGTATTGCGCAGTATCTACAGGGACTTCTCTACAAACTGGTGGGGCTATTCTCTGTTAATAGAGGTTTGTAATAACACGTCCGGCCTGCTGGAAGACTATAGGCTGTTTAAGAGGGTTTACCAGTAAGTGAATCTGATTATTATGTATCCAATTTTCTTTACTTCTACAGCAATCCGATGCGCAGTGTTCTTTGAAACCTGTAGGAAATTCTCCAGTGGAAGAAGGGTTGGAGCCCACTGGTCTACATATAATATCTAAGTATCTGAGTACCTAAGTATTATACAATTACAACCCTAAACCTGTTCAAGTTCAACAGACGTCTAAGTTGTGACTCTCTGAGCTTATCTAGGGAACAGGCTGGCCTAATTGCCCTGTTTGGGGTTGTGCAGGTTTACAGTGCAGGTTTACATAGTTTGTACAACAGAGGGATGAGCAGAAGATACGTGGACTTACGTAGATCCTCATGTAGACGTAGCGTGAGCGAAGGTTCTCCAGCACACTGGCCTCATTCAGGAAGGTCAGGTTAGCCATGTCACTGGCCTGATAAAACTTTGGAGGATTCATTTGCTGCATGTCATCCTTCTTTATGGTGACTGTCTGTTGCAATATATGACAAAATCAAATACAGATAAGTAACAGATAAAATCTTCAAACGTTCTCCAAAACACATTTACAGCAAACTCTAAAGACCTGCAGCTGGAGACTCATATAGTGATGTCATTTTAGGAGCATTACGATGTCCCTAAAAGCACATACCGTGTTTTTGACCGTCTTCACAGTCACTTTATCACCATCCTCAGACTGGACCTCTCCTGCGACGAAGCCTTCCTTCTCATCCCTCACCCAGCAGGACCTCTTGATGTCATAGGCCTTGTTTATGGCCTCTAGTCTCTCGTTTTCAGTGGGGGCCAGAAAAGGCATGGGGTCCACATCGTCCCCACACTCACCTTTGTAGGCACCGGGCATGGTGGCTCAGTTCCTCCTCACACACACCAGTCAGTTACAGACAGGGTTCAGGCCACTCAGGCAGCTGCAGTGGAGAAGGTGAACAGGGATGGCTTATTTAGCCAGTGATTCTGAACCAGGGTCCTGGAGCCCCTCGGTTAGGCGCAATTGAGTGTTTTCCTGCTAAAACACACCTAATCAGCTCAGGATGGCCATGTTAATTAGCTTATTAGTTGGAGCAGGTTTGTGAGAGCAAGGAAAACAACAGAATAGGCAAGACTGGGGTGCTGTAGGACCAATGCCGAGAACCGCTGACCTAAAAGGCTGAGGAAAATCGCACAACACATGTTTAAGCAGATCAGATCATTTACAGGTCAATGGAAAATGCTACGTATTTACTTACCAGAGCACGATACGGAGAGTGAGCGCTAGCTGGTGTGGAGGCTGGTCCTGGAGAGGCTGTTATATACGAGGGGTGGCTCTCCTGATTTGGTCATAACCATTAGGAAAGTCATTACCCGTGTGCTGGACCTGTTCTGCCAAGGGAAAATCAGTTGATTGCCTGGAGTAAGGGGATTCCACACCCTGACCTTTTAGGGTATGCAAGAAACCAAATGCATCCCTCAGCCCTCAGAGACATGATACATTAATAATCAACACTCTTATTCATAACCCTGTCTAACCCTTTATCCTAGGCCGAACTGAACACCACGTTGACTCCTGTTAACTGGAGTTTTGTGCTATAGAAACTGACTCAAGCTGCCATAAACAGACCTCAAGCTGGAAATGGTTTGAGATTTGGGATCTGGGGGTTTATTATTATTTATTTATGATCATGTAGAATTATATCATCACTGACAAGGAAAAAAAAAACATGGTGGCATTTTATTAGATCAGACATTTTAATGCATGTTAATGTAAATGTCAAGATGATCTATTCTAGTAAATGTGCAGCATCTGCATTACCATACTGGTGCTGTCACACTAAAAAAACACATCTCCAGTTTTGACATTTTCCACTTCATGATGAATGGACCAATAGAAATGCTCTAAAATTACTCGGGATTAAATAATTTTTACATTGACTTCCATTGAAAGTTAAGAAGGTTTTTTTCTATTTTTGCTTGACTATGACAACATATAGTTATTAATGATAAGCAGCATATAATAAAAATTAAATAAGTATCATATTATTCCATCAATATAAATATCAGTCATATATGACTTAAAACAAACTTCCATTCATCCGTGTATGAAACTCTGGTGTTAAAACAGACCGCCACTATTTGATGTTCCAATGATGGAGCTTTCAGAAGCATTAAGCTCATTAAATATCTGCTTTCTTTCACAACTTCACAACCACTGTGAATAACTCTGACTCAGTAAGCTTCTCTAGGACGGGGAGTTTCACTCTAAACCTCTCTAAAAGACTTTGCCTGTGTTTAATTGTGCCGAAATTTGATAATTTGGTGGAATTCCTCTTCAAATGCATACATACAAAGAAATATTATACACTATTAAAATACAGGTGCTACAAAGGGTTTATTACAGAACCATTTTGTAATAGAGATTAGAGTTGTTGAGTTGGCAAAGACACATTACGTTAAGTGAAGGTTCTTTAAACCTTAACCCTGTAACACTCCAAGGCTTATTACACACTAAGGTGTATTACTCAGTAACTACAGGGACTTCTGTACAAACTGGTGGGGCTATTCTCTGGTAATAGAGGTCTGTAATAGCACACGTAATAAAACCTTTAGGCTGTTTAAGGGGTCAAATCTCCTTAACACACATGGTTCAGTGTAGAATTTCTTCTATGCCATTACTTAACGAACTTTGGCACACCTTCATTTTTAAGGGATTCTGCTAATTCTTTGTGCAAAGGCTTTCCACTGGTGCACGATTAAATAATACATAGTCCTTCAGAGAGGTTTCATATGAAATGCTTTGTTCTAGAGAACATTTCAGAACTGTGCACGGTGGTGGTGAATTTGTCAGTGGGATTAATAAAGTATTTCTGATTCTGAATTGAATCAGACATCTATAGAGTTTAATGCCACCTATTGCTACATCATAAAAAGCTATCCGAGTAAATGGCCACCCGGCCCGATCTGCTGGAAGATTGCCCGCTGAGGTCCCTTCTACCTTCGTCAAACCAGCTGCCACCTACCGGTCCAACCAGCAGGCCCCCCACCCACCACCACCCATAGCAGACCAGCGGCTCACACGCCTACCACTGCTACCTCTTTAGTGACCATGTTAAAACCTTTTTTTTTTAAAACCTGTTATACCTGGTTTGGTCATTTTTATCATTAATGTTTAAATAGTTCTGATCAGAGGAGGATGGGTCGGGTCCCCCTTGTGAGTCTTGGTTCCTCCCAAGGTTTCTTCCCCCAGCTCTGAGGGAGTTTTTCCTTGCCGCTGTCGCCGTTGGCTGCTCACTGGGGGTCTTTGATCCATCATGTCTTACGTTATTTCTTCTTTCTTCTTTGTCTCTGTCTTTTATTAATTACTAATTATGTAAAGCTGCTTTGCGACGACAACAGTTGTAAAAAGCTATACAAATAAATCTGACTTGACTATTTCATTAAATGATGCCTCAGATTGTTTTAGAATAGGGTTGAAACTGATTTGGCCAAAAATGTGTTTTCAACCCATTCATGGTGGAGAGATACGTACAGGGTTTTACAGGGTAAAATAGTGCCCACGAAAACAGATTTCTCAGATTTACCACTACATTACCATCATAATCATTACATAAAAAATCTATAAACTACTCGGGTCAATGGTTGGATTGGAAAGCAAATAAAATAAACATCATTGGGCAACCAACGCCACTTGAAGGAAGTGCCATATACCCGGCTCCGATGCATCCGCCAGCAGACACCAGTGGTGGCCAGCACAGCACTGGTAGAGCAAGGCCAATTGTGCTCCCTCTGGGCCTCGGCTGCCGATGGCTATCAGCATGACCGGAATTCAAACCAGCGATCCTCTGATCAATATGACCACGCCTAATTCCACTGGACCACTCGTGGCCCTACAACTTGGTGCTGCCAGTTAACCCACCTGTTCGTAACTCCTCCCAGCACTAGTACTTAAGTATTTAACACACATCTTCTCTAATACATATGAAGACCAAAGACCACCGCCCTTTTGCTGACGTGGCCCCCATTCGAACTTGCGACCCCTGATGTCCAATAGTGGCAGTGCATTAGACCACTGAGCCACTCGAAACCTAGAAGAACCACTTTTGGTTCCATAAAGAACCATGTTTGTAGGCTGTGTTGTATGTTGAGCGTGAAGAACCTTTGAATTGGTGTTGGGGGGTAAGTTAGCTTACGATTCTGAGGGTCTGTGACTAACAGGCGCCCTAGAAATGTATTAGCTGAGTATTTTGGTAATTTCTTGGGGGTCCAAAAGTGGTTCTTCTGTGGCATTTCTCAAACCAACATTTGTAGGACCTTTATTATTATTATTGTGTGTGTAGGCCTCATGGCACCTGGTTTCTATCCCCACCAGTGTAAGAACATCGCTCAGTGGATTCCTCTGTAATGAAGCCCTTCACTCCAAAGCCACTCTGATTTACTCTGTCCAGCTACTTCTCAACCTCTTAATCCTGCAGAAAACTGGTGGAATTCCCAATTAAACTCAACTCAAGTCCAGCCAAAAACCATTAGTGGTTGTTGTCCACCAGCTAGAAGGAGGCGACACTGTAGCTGTACTGCAGCTGTCTTGTAAATTTGCCTTTGATATCTAGCTTGTAATACCAGCATGTTGCGCTAATCCCGGACACTCCAGCAGAATGCAGCTACACACTCCCCTCCGGGCATGTGTGGACATAAGTGGGGATCATTAAGCGGCATAACCCAAGGCTGTGAACACACATGCTGTTCCCTGGCTACACTGAGGATATTCTCGACAAGTTCATGCATCATTGAAGCATCCACATTTGGCAGAGGACTGCGGTGAGGTTATATTTGACTTCTTAATATGAGAATAAGGGTAGAGGCTCAACTCTCCTGGGACAAAGCCCAGGATAATTTTACAGCTGCCACTTGCCAAGTGCTGAGTGACATGAATATACACGGCAAACAATTAGAGGCAGCCAGTGATGGAGCTTAAGCCTCTGTATATCATTAATGGATTATCACCGGGGGGAATGGTCTTAATGCTGGAATTTTCCATGTAAGATTATATGGCAGCTTTTTCTTCTGTAGTTCTGTAGCAGCAAGGAATCATGATCCGATGTCTAATGTCAGGAACGAGGATTTAGTGTAGTTTGTTGGTGAATATCTGGGCATCATGACTCATATTAAATAAGTCAAGGACCTTTTTTCTGCAACTTCCCCAAGTATGGATGCTGATTTGAGATTGGCTTACCCTTTTTGCATAATTTGCGTACAACTTAATGCGGACACTGATCCTAAATTGGTGTATATTGGTGTATATGTGACTCCAAAATGACAACTTCCCAGGAAGGGGAACAAACCTTCCTAACTTTCAATGGAAGTCAAAGTAAAAATATTTTACTCCATTTCTATTGGTCCATTCATCATGAAATTCAGAGATTCACATTATGTCTAAAATTGAAAAAACGACACAAATGGAGATACAAGGTTTTTGCACTACAGCCAAGATGTATTCTGCTGTGATTATAAATATGGCCTGTGATTCCAGTCCCTATCCTTACGTCCACTGGGAATCAAACACAGCTGAATAAGTGAATAAAATGGCAAACATGAGCTATTAAAACTTCTATTATCAGAGAATAGCCCCACCAGTTCATATAGAAGACCCTGTAGTTTCAGATTAGTATGTCTGAGTGTGACATGTTAAGGGGTTAAAAGGTCAATAGGGGGCAGGAGGTGCCACATACACTAATGTCCAGTTTTCTTAACAGTTATTAAGCTCAGTCCTGGCCAACGCAATACATTCTGATGGGGGATTTTCCATTAAAACAAGTGTCAATACAGTCCACCATAGAACTGTACCATTTCTGAACTGAATCATTTCTTTTCTGAGCATAGTGTGTATGTGTGACCTCTCTAAGGTCTTTCATTACAAAAAGAGAATAATTAGTCCTGTAGATATTTTTATAGTATATTCCCAGCCAACATGCTCATGTGGGGCGTAGCCCACGTTCATGTGAGCCCCACATGAGCATGTTGGCTGGGAATATACTATAAAAATAGTGGGCTGAGTGGTTGTATATGCTTCTTACTGGGACCAGGTTGGCATTCCCAAATGATTCCCATTGTTACAGCCCACCTTAATCTCACATGGTTCCCGTCTAGGCCCATGATTAACCCCGTAACACTCCAAGGCTTATTACACACTAAGGTGTATTACTCAGTAAGTACAGGGACTTCTGTACAAACTGGTGGGGCTATTCTCTGGAAATAGAGATCTGTAATAACACACGTAATAAAACATTTAGGCTGTTTAAGGGGTCAAATCTCTTCAACATACATGGTTTATTGTAGAATTTCTTTAAACTGGTGGGGCTCTTCTTTGGTAATAGAATAATAATAGGCTTTTCAAGGGGTTAACCCCGCTTGGTCCCATCACTGACCCTGGTGGGCAGCAATATGTGGGGCCAACATGAAATTCAAGGACAAAACTTTCTAGTTCCCAGTTAAGCTACCCATTCAGGCCCCGCATGGAAATGTTAGCTGGGTTTAGTTAAATTAGTGCGGCGCACTTTGCACTCTGCTGGCCTTTCTTTCTCTACAGTGTGGCACTACTGGTGCTTTTAGCCTCCGGATTGTATCCGTAAATTAAGCAGCCATCATTAATTCATATGTTAACTCATTTATGGGGTAATTCACTAAACACCAGCATTTCCTCACTCATCTGTCATCTCACTCAGTCCCATGATTCATTAACAGTTCACTACCAGTAGGTGGCAGAGTTGAGCCATGTCGAGATTTCTAATTAATTAAAACCATTTTTTTTAAAATATAGAAACACATTTTCTGGTTAAATAGATCAGTATGAAGTGTATTCTGTTATGGCCGTGTCTGGTTGTGTGAAATCCCCTGCATGCAACACATTAAACGCCTCGCCAAGGTTTAGTAACAGCCGGTGAGAAACATTTTTCTCATAATCAGCTCTGCAATTTGTTAAAAAAGGAGTTGTCTTCTTCTAAAAGAAAAAAAACAACAACCCACAAGCTCTAAATGCAAGAACAAACAACCCAATGACACGAAAAACAACACTATACGGCTCTAAGCGAGTCGGCGAGTTCGGCCCTCCTGCGGCTCGTGATGGGGAGCTTGCCAAATGAAGCATTTAAATGACGCTATCTTCAAGAATCAGGAATCAGTGTGTGTGTATATATATGCAGTAACACTGATGTGACTAAAAGCAGCTTTACGAAGCCCTGACTGTAGCTTCAACACTTCATTAAACAGAGAATCATGTCTAAGAGATACATTAGCAGGAATTTCCCCCAGTAGATTCTGGCTGCAGACCTTATCTGTGAGGCTCTCGGCAGTCTGGGGCCCTATTTGCCTAGATAAGGCAAGCCCAGATAGCAAGACGATGTTGATACATCATTGATTTTTGACCAAAATCGACATTTTGGTGGAGGTGGACATTTTGATATCCGTTGTTGGATCAACGGTAAAGGATTGCTGAAAGTTGCCAGTTCTTAATGATGGCAGCCAGGGCTAGTGCCGAGGATTTTGGGCTGTCTTCAACCATTACTTTTATTGCTGCCATAATGTCAGGCCAGTGCAGCGTATACACTAGTTTATCTCTTCAGCCGTTTGCAATGGGAGATAGCTAGCTAACGTTAGTGTGGCTAGAACCATTTTAATTACCATGACAATTGGACTAGCTGGGTAACACTGTAATAATGACATCCGACACTGATGTTTTATCAGAGTTGTAAAATCTTTGAACCTTTTCACATTTCCGAGCTTTTTGAAGCTTTTTAATGCAGTAATCACTTTCTTGTCTTGAATGTGCTGTGGGCTCTGCTGTGCACCGGATTGCTTAGGTGGAGCAGGTCTCCAGACAAGTGCTGCTGCACCTACTGATCTGGAAGCTGAACTGAGGGCATGAACATGAACACAGAGGAGAGTGAGGAACAGCTTCATACAGGGTCAAATATAACATGGATATGTTATATAGTTTTTATAGCACAGTAAGATTTTCATTATATTCCATCTCCTTAACTCTGCTAGTTTAAACTCTCAAGATTCACATTTTGCACCAGAAGAGTTTTACTTTTAGTAAGTAGTGCAAAAAAAGTAGCAAAAGACATTCAAAGTATCCCAGTTATTTTTTTGGGATATATTTGTATGCATTAATGGATGTATTTATTTATACAGATGTATTTATACAGATTAGTTTACTAGCAAGTTTAGCACCTTTAATGATATTTTTGAAACATAAAATTGCTACTTTTGACTAAATTTCTTTTCACTCTACTCTATACTTTCTTTTTCATATTCAGCTTTTCATGATTTTAAAGGTTTAAAGATATTTACATTACATTTAAGGCATTTAGCAGACGCTCTTCTCCAGAGTGACTTACAAAAGTGCTTCACTGTTTACTCCAACAAAAACCTCAGCTAGTTTAAATAGACTAATAATTCAAAGATACCTTTAAGCTTAGACTCTACTAAACACAAGTCAATATGGAGACCATAGTACTCTACTATTGGCCCAAGTACTCTCAGAAGAGGAGGGTCTTCAGTCTGGGTTTGAATAATTAAGGTAGTGTTGCTTTTTGTTGTTTTTCTGTTAAACTTTTAATGTTGTTTTAATATTAATCAGTTAAAGTGAAGATGAATCAACATCAAACTGGAATTAATTCAGTGAAGTTAATGTTGACAGTTTAACATTGATTTAACATCTATACAGTGACTGATTGCTAACTGGGAGCTGTTTTAGCCTTAAAGGCCATCAGTGGTACCAGTCGTGATCAGCTTGTTTTAATAAACTCTATTTTTTTTAGAATTCATTATTTGTTTATAATTTATAATGTTTATAATGTTCTCTCTACTTTAAATGCTATACTCAAATAATAAAAAAATACTGACCAAACCAGACTGACCGACCAAAACAGAAGGCAACTGACTTGATGCCTTGCTGCCTATGCTGTTTTATAAGTCAGTACCTAGATGGGACCCATGTGAGATTAGGGTGGTCGATAACGAGGGGGCCCATTTGGGAAGCCCAACTGGGCCTTGGAAAAAAAAAACAACACATATACAAGCCCATGCACACCTGTGACCCACCTAGCTGATAGGCCCGAATTCGGCCCATGACCGCTGCTCCTGTTTTAGAGTTTGGTTTCATTGAGTGGTTAAATGTCGCAATCAATCTGTTAATCCAAATCTTACGATCAGAGAGGTTCCTAAAAGCTTACAGATGAACTGGCGTTCCACGGCTCACTAATCCGGTTCCTGTGAACATTTAAGCATTTAGCAGACAGACACATACACGAACACACACACACACACACACTGGTGTGCAATGCCATGGCACCGAATGTTTCCCTGTGTACAGTAGCAGTGCCAGGACATTTCCAACCCAGCCAATTCGGTACGATAAGAAGAGTTAAGCAGCCACAGGAGCGCAGGTTTAATATTGATCTAACACTCAGTGCCACACTACGGCACAGCAGTGGGTGTTTCCGTGTTTGCGGTACTTTAGTAAGTCATTGAGCTCTGTAATAAAAAAACACGCTATGTTTGGTTGTGTTTGAGGCCCTTTGAGCGTCCTCAGTTAACCCACCAGCTTCTGTGAATTTGCCTTTTGGGAACATTATTGCAGAGCTCTGGAGCTTCCAAATCATTCAGTAATTTCCCCCAGTTCAGTTCTCCGCTCTCCAGCTGTAAGTTCATGCTCCTGGATTTTGCTGTTCAGGAATGCTGGAATCAGAATGATACTGGGGATGTTTTTCTCTTTGATCTGAAGGCAGGTTTGCATTTCATTATCCCACATTAAAAGACAGCAAGGCACTGCTCTCCAAACAAGGTACAAACAATGTAAATGCTCAAACTCTCAAAGGTACAGCAGTGTCCTTAAGGCATGAACTGTGCACCTTGAATGAGGTGTTTTCGTTTTCCCAGCAGAAAGGTGTGCATAAGAATAAAATGGAAAACCTGGTAAAAAAAAAAAAAAAAGACTGGGCACATGGACTCAACGCACCTTACAGTATTTTGATGGAATTATATTGTCTGACCTACCTAGAATCATTAGGCACAAGGCAGGAATACCTCTGGATAGGGTGCCTGTCCATCATAGCATGGCCAGTTTACCCACCATGTGTGTTTTGGAGAGGAAACCCACTTGGACAGGACTTAAAAACCCATTTGTAGGGCTCCGGGCCCACTGCGACCAAACGCAGGAAGAAGCGGATGAGAAGATGGATGAATGGATATATACATGTATATATATATATATATATATATATATATATATATATATATATATATATATATATATATATATATGTATATATATACATACACAGTGGGCCCAGAGCCTACAAAGCAGGAATAGGAAAGAGCAACATTTATTATTATTATATTATATTATATTATATTATATTACATTATATTGATGGATGAATGGATATATACATATATATATATATATATATATATATATATATATATATATATATATATATATATATATATACATACATACACAGTGGGCCCAGAGCCTACAAAGCAGGAATAGGACAGAGCAACATTTATTATTATTATATTATATTATATTATATTATATTATATTATATTACATTATATTATAATATATTATATTATATCACATTGAAGTCATTTAACAGACACTCTTTCCCAGAGCGACTTACAAAAGCTCTCCACTGTTTGCTCAGAAAATACCCTTAGCAAGTTTGTATCGGCTTGGATCCAAAAGATCCCTCTAAGCTGAGATACTACTAAATACAGAAGTCAGTCTGGAGACCCAATACTCTACACTACACTCTGTCTAAGTACTCCTGCCAGATGCCAGGATGTAAAAAGACCTGGATATTATATTACATTATGTTATATTATGTTATACACCAATCAGCCATAACATTAATACCACCTGTCTAATACTGAGTAGGTCCCCTTGTGCTGCGACAACAGCTCTGACCATTCGAGGCATGGACTCCACAAGACCTCTGAAGGTGTCCTGCTGTGGTATCTGGCACAAAGACGTTAGCAGCACGACCCATGACCCTGTCACGGGTTTACTGGTTGTCCTTCCTTGAACCTCTTTTGGTAGGTACTGACCACTGCACACCAGAAAACCCCCACAAGACCTTCCTGATGTTGTAGAGATGTTCTGACCCATCGACAGACGCCTCTGTAGATGAGGACTATCATTGTTTTTCACCTTACCTGTCAGTTGAAGGTATTAATGTTATGGCAGATCACTGAATGTCTAGATTCCCACAACAAAATGAATATATTAAAGATATAATACAGAGCAACAACCACAACAATAATAATAGCTATAACCTTTTGGTGCATTCAGAAATCAGGGCCCATCAGGTAACAGTAGACACTTCAGAAAGTCCAGGGATCACTGGCTTTTGGGCCACTGTCCTGGTGGGCCGGAGTCCAGCACTGTTTATGATTTCCCTGCTCAAAGACTCATCAGTTCATTACTAGATTTAGTACTGTAGCTGTACAATGTAGCAAAATCACCAAACAGTTCTGGACTTGATGACCCCTGCACTCGTCCAGTGGTTCTCGATGCTTGCTCTAGTCCTGCTCTAGCCAAGGGTGCAGTAGAGTACTGGATTAAGGGAGGGTCTCAGAACTACAAAACTCCTAAGACTGATAAGATAAACATCCGGCTCTTGCCTTGCTAATTTAATAGGCTAATTGCTTTCAGGACATGACAGAAGTGGTGCTACACTAAATAAATAAATAAACAATTTCCAAACATTGGTGCATTTTTCTAAGATTGAACTCAACAGCACACTGTACTTCCAGCATTTCTCACTCCAAAGAATATTCTAGTATCTATGCCTTACTTGTTTCTGTTCGGCTGTGTCCATAGCAGGGGAACTCTCAAAACCCAAACAGCTACAGCATTTTACAATAGAAATCCATGTTCTTTACTTTCTTGGGGGTGGGGGGGTGGGGGTGGGGCGCCAGTACTCGATTTGCATACTGAGTATAACCTGCCCCCCACCCTCACACACACCTTGGTCCTTTCAGGTTCCTGACTCCCCACCCCTCCCTCTAACACACTCAGTTCAGCTCAGAAAAGGCTTATTAATGAGGTCATTAGCTGATCAGGTGTTCTGGGAGCAGGGGAAGCTCAGCCTAAATCACATTAATTCATGTAGTAAAAGCTTCTCAGGTCAGAAACACTGAAAGCTAAATGTTAAATCCCATGTTCAGCAGTTTGTCCTCCTGCGCTGTTAATGCTGTTATAAAACCCAGGTGAGGGTGAGGTGAGGCATGTTACAGTGCACTTTGGTTGATTTGTTAGGACGCATGCAAAAACTGTGTTGTTCTTTACACTGTATCAGAGTTTCAATTGAAAGTGAACCTTTAACCCAGCAAGGCTTATCACACACTAAGGTGTATTATTCAGTAATTACAGAGACTGCTGTACAAACTGCTGGGTAACTGGTGTTTATTCTGGTAATAGACGTTTGTAATAATAATATTTGTAATATTTGTAATAAAAATAATATTAATATCCTTATATATCCTTATATCCTTAGATATTTTATCATCTGAAGCATAAACAATCTATTTTCTTTAACAGAAATTGTATCTTACTTTAGAATTTGTGGAATGCATATATAATTAATAATAGAAAGTATGTTTAATTGCTATATATATAATATAATTGTATATATATATATATATAGAGAGAGAGAATTGTAATTTGAGGTATCTACATTGTATTTCTAGTTTTAGATATTCATCATATTATTACTAGTCAAAATGAAAGTAATAAATTTGTGGATTTCTGTTCTAAAATGCTGTAGCTGCTTTAGACAACTATGAAATTCAACTCACACAAGGTCACACAGCCAAACAGGAAAAAAAGAAAAATGTATATATATATATATTAGATATCTACAATTTGAGTTTTAATAATAATGATACAGTTTGAGTCCTTAATAATACTACTCTTACTACTACCAGTACTACTAATAATCATATTTATTATGATTATTGTGATTATTATTATTATTATTATTATTATTATTATTATTATCTAAAACTAGAATTACAGTGGAGATATCTCAAATTACAATTTCTACTGCTGAACACAATTGTATATTTCTTGAATTGGACGTTTTACTAGTAAAAACTACTTTCAAACATTGGTGTTTTTGGTGCATGCTGTACTTCCAGCGTTCCTCACTCCAAAGAATATTCTACCATCTACGTTTTTCTTTTTTTTTCTCTTTGGCTGTGTCCATGTTTGATTGACATTGTGTGAGTTAAATTTGAATATGTCATAGTTGTCAAAAGCAGCTACAGCATTTTACTGTTTTTTAAGAATTCAGATGCAACTTTTAAACAGGAGTCATTTTCAGCTACAATGGTTTGCAATAATCATTTGAGAATATTAATGGAACATATGTAACGAGTATATTATCTGTGAGTTACTTGATCAGGATACCATTACAGTTACAGAGAAAAGGTAAGTATTTGGGTTTACGTCTGTTTAACATTGGGGCGAATACTAGCTGGGTCAATTCACAGGATAAATGCCTTCACTGGATGGAAATTTAAAAATCACTTTACTTTTAAGAGAGAAAATGAAGCACTGTCCAAGGTTAAATATGTGAACAGCAGCATAGCTGCATAAGCTTTTTTAGCTTTTTAAAAATGTTTTTAGTTAGTTATCATATTGTAATATGCATGCAAGATGTGTGCAGTTTCAGATCAGACTTTATAGACTTTTTACATCTCTACAATTTGAGTTTTTACTTAATAATAATACTCTTACTATTACTACTACTACTAATATGTATTATTGTTATTATTTCCATTATTAATAATATAAATAATATAGGCAATATAAATAATAATCATATTATTTATTGTTATTTTATTATTTCTATTGTCAATAATACAATTATTATAATAATAATTATTATTGGTATTATTATTATTGTATTATGCATTCAAGATGTGTGCAGTTTCAGATCAGACATTATAGTTTTAGATCTCTAAAATTAGAGTTTTTACTTAATAGTAATACTCTTACTATTACTACTACTACTAATATTTATTATTGTTATTTCTATTATTAATAATATAAATAATATAGGCAATATAAATAAAATTTTCAGTTGAAAAAGAGCAGCAAACAGCAGCATAGCTAGCTGATCACCAGTATCGTAGACCAGCCTAAACCAGCTTACATTTTAGACTATACTGTACATTAGTTTAGTTTTTATAGCTTTTTTAGCTTTTTTTTTTTTGTTTTTTAGTTGCTTTCCATATTGTAATATGCATTCAAAATACATTAATTAAGACACATTATTATTATTATTATTATTATACATCAGAAATTCAGATTTTTTGTGTGGGCACAGGATTGTTTCACGTGAAGTTAAATAAAATATATGGCTTTAAAAAAAAGACAAGTAATTAAAAAGTAATTGAAAGTAATTATATAGATTACGGTATTTTAACGTAGCAATGCTTTAGATTAGGTAACAATTACATAATTAACAGGTAATTAGTGTAAAGTAACCTTTAAAAAAAAACAAAAAAAAAACCCTGATCATAAAAAAACCCTGATCATAAAAAAACCCTGATCATAAAAAACCCTGATCATAAAAAACCCTGATCATAACAGCCCCTGATCATAACAGCCCCTGATCATAACAGCCCCTGATCATAACAGCCCCTGCTTCCAAACACATGCATCTCCACTGAGCGCTGCGGACACGCGCTTCTTGTGGGCGAGCACGTACTCGCCGTAGTGGCGTGACGTCAGGACGCCGTTGAGCTCGAAAATGTTAGCGTATGTAGTTAAATCTGGAGGCGACGGGAGGATTCGCTAGACGGAAATAATATCATTTTTCCGCGGAGAAACGCCCGAATAAACCCCACGTTCCTGGATCGCGCCCTTTAAACACCGGGCTCGGCTTTGGGTTAGCGCCTGGGGACTCTCCTGGAGGAAGCTGGGTCGATATTTTCGAGGAGTGATGTCGAATCCGGGGACTCGGAGGAACGGGTCAAGCATTAAGATCAGACTGACAGGTAAAGGCATTGAGCGGGGAGCGGAGTGTGCGCGGCTCGGCTTCACGGTGCTTATTGGAAGTCCGTTGGTGTATTAGAAGGTAAAGGTGGTCGTCTCCTGGTTGGTGTGAGGCTCACCGAAGCCCTAACGTGGTCAGCTAGCGGCTAATGGGGGGCTAGCAGGCTGGCTGAGCCCGGCTTGAGACAGACGGGTAGGTCGGTAGATAGCTAGCTAGCCAGCTAGCGTTAGCTCTCCTAGCGTTAGCTTAGCTTAGCTGGTGGTGACACTCAGTCAGTGGAGTAACGTCTGCTCGATTTGTAGATGTCTAACGTTTTAAAGTGGATTTATTCGACAGGTATGTCGTGTTTAATGTGTTAGGGAATGACTTTGGGGTGTTAAACTGGTAGAAAGTGCAGTAGTTGACGAAATTAGCTGGCATAGCTATCCTAACTAGCACTAGCTCCCTCCCCTGTCTGGAGAAACGACCGCTCGTCTATCAGCTGCTGTTGTTTTAAGGTTTTAAGGTTTTAAGGTACTGGATTATCTGTTAAATCAACTCGTAAAGGGTTATACGTTAGAAAAGCAGCATGTGACTAGCTGGTTATTTCACTGTAGGTTAAAACTGAGCCTTAGCAGGACATTGTGAGCTTTCCCTTGAAGTTGCTGAAAGTTACAGACACCAACAAAGCAAATTGCCCCAACATCCAGTCAGACCTTTTGTTTACGTGATGAAACCGTGTTAAACCCCACGTACTTTCACCCCCTTATGTTTTATAAGCCTGGCAGCTTCTTCTTGATAGCCCTGTATCTTTTGTTTACTGAGAGTAATTCTATATATATCTATATATATATATCTGTCTATCTATCTTCAGCCTTCTGTTAAAGTTGCCCAACGTTACAGACACCCAGGAAAGCACTGGAAATGGCTCTGGCTAGATAACATCCAGCCAACCTCATGTTGAACTCATGTGTCAGCCTCCTTTTCTTCTCTTTTCTGCTGTAATGAGGTGTGAAAATGTTGGACGCATTAAGGGACATGATGTCTAGGGTCTGACCAGATTAAAAACAGTGGAAGCTATGGCTGCTGAGCTCTGGGCTGCTTATAGCACTTCTCAGGGCCACCTTGGGGGTGTTTAATAGGGCGTTCTGCCTTAGGAGAGCTGGATATCTACTTGAGATCAACGTGTGAAGACTGTTCGTAACGTTACATTGCATTATGCCGACGTAAACTGCTCTAATGTCCTCTAACATCCTCCAACATCCAGTCTTACCTTTTGTTTATGTGATGAAACCAGCTGTAAACCACATGTTTTCATCCATCCTTATGTTTTAATAGGGTTGAGATCTTCTGCTTGAAAGCACTGCATCTCGTATTCTCACTGTAGGTTAATCCAGTTCACTTTATGTTGAACTAGCAGCCACCCTTTCCTCTCTTTTCTGCTTTAATAGGGTGTAAAAATGTTAAGGGACATGATATCTAGGGTCTGACCAGATTAAAAACAGTGGAAGCTATGGCTGCTGAGCTCTGGGCTGCTTATAGCACTTCTCAGGGCCACCTTGGGGGTGTTTAATAGGGCGTTCTGCCTTAGGAGAGCTGGATATCTACTTGAGATCAACGTGTGAAGACTGTACGTAACGTTACATTGCATTATGCCGACGCAAACTGCTCTAACATCCTCTAACATCCTCCAACATCCAGTCTTACCTTTTGTTTATGTGATGAAACCAGCTGTAAACCACATGTTTTCATCCATCCTTATGTTTTAATAGGGTTGAGATCTTCTGCTTGAAAGCACTGCATCTCGTATTCTCACTGTAGGTTAATCCAGCTAACCAGATTAAAAACAGTGGAAGTTGTAACATCCAGTCAAATGTGATGTTTAAGTGATAGATCTAGCGTAAAAAACCCCAATATTTCCCTCCCCTTTCACCTTAATGATGTCTAAAAATGTTAGGCCCGTTGCTATCAGAGGCATGATGTCTAGGGTTTAGCCAGATTAAGAACAGTGGAAGCTGTGGCTGCTGTTCCCCAGATTGCTTGTAACAGTTTTCTCAAGGCCACTAGGGAGTCGTACTGTCTTTGCTTCCAAGCATCTTTTCAAGGAATTAAACACCTATGTTTTGGGAATTAATTAGGTTTAACACAAACAAAGTCATTAAAAGACACTTAGTGATTGAGAGAAGTTGCAATTGTTAGGCTAAGGCTGTGACTGCTGTTCTTTGGATTGCTCAGAGCAGTTTTCTCAGGGGCGCCTCAGAGTTAAAAAGGGGTGTTTTCTGCCTGGATAGCGTAGTTCTGTAGCTGTGGAGATCACTGTAGGTCAAAACTCATAGAAATTACATAATAAGCTTTCTGTAAAATCGCCTGAAGTTAGACACCCAGGAAAGCAAACTGCTCTAATATCTGGTCCGATATTAGAGCGGTATGTTAAGTGATGGATGGAGTGGCGAAACCCTATATTTCCTCTTCCTGTTGTTGTAATAAGGTCTTTAAGTGTTAGACACCTTGATATCAGAGGCATGATGTGTAGGGGTTTAGCCAGATTAAGAACAGCGGAAGCTGTGGCTGCTGTTCTCCAGATTACTGGGGACAGTTTTCTGAAGGCCACATCAGAGCTGGGCCGTCTTTGCTTCCATCATTTCTAAGAATTTACCATTTGTGTGTTTACAAGTTGGTTTTAACATTAACAGAAAGTCATTTAAAGACTCTTAGTGGTCGAGTGAAGATGCAGTGTTTAGACTGAAGCTGTGACTTCTGATCTCTAGATTGCTTATAACAGTTTTCTCAAGGCCACATCAGAGCTGTACTCACTTTGCTTCCATCATTTCCAGGAATTTCCATTTATTTGTTTACAAGTTTGGTTTAAACATAGTCTGTAAGTCATTGAAAGGCTCCTACAGATCCAGTGAAGATGTAATAGCATGACTGGATGTTCTGAAGTTGGTCAAAGCTACGTTTTAAGGCAGCGTGTGGTAAATTGTCTGTTGTCATTTCTTAACAAAACGGTTTATTTGTTGGTTTGGACACTTTTCACCATCGCCCTGAGAAACATGATGGATGTGTTTGAATTACAGGCGGCGCCGGTCTTGAAGCAGAATTATTTTGTTGTCGGACATGAAGACCATTGTTTTCCGAAGTGTGCAGGGCACAGTGCTGACCGAGTACAAAACAGTGCTTTGTTCCACCAACAGCAGCAGCAGAAGATAGCATGTAGGCTTGAAGGAGCCGTGGAGATGGGAGGTCTTTGTATTCTGCAGGGCTGAAAAGGCTCAGTGAAGGAAATTAAAAATAAAATTTACATCAATTTTCTTCTTACCACAAACATATTCGCTTGGCTAAGTTTGGTGTCTGCCGCAGTGATCTCAAAATGACCAGTCCTTTCAGGATTTGCTCCTTGCTCGTCTGATTGTGCCTCGGTTTAAGGCCGACTGTAGTCAGTGTGTCTTAACGGGCCAATTCTTGGTAGTTGTTGCTCCATGTTATGGCTTTACGCCATCTCGCAGTGTTGACATTTAACACCTTCTGCACTTTTGTCTTCCGTCTCCCCCCACCTAGCTTCAGTCTGCGAGATTGTGAATGCATTGTGCTGCCTTTGACCATCAATGAGGGGTCATATAGAGGGGGAGAGAAGCCCACTGCAGATTGTGGAGCGCTGTGCTGTGTCCAAGACACATTCCTCCACCAAAGGGACGATGGCTGAAAGGCCGGATTGTAGTGTTTTCCTACAATTCCTGTCTCACAGGCACAAAGAGTGACTGTCTGTTGTGTTTGTGGTTGTTTTTTTGGAGACTGTATGGGATGTCAATTTTACAGTCGCTGACTAGGATGGGAAAGTGCAGTGGCTTAAAGTACAGCAGTATTTGGATAGGTGTTGCACAAAGGAAAAAGGCATTTCCCCTGCTTTGGAATCCGGGCTGAATTGGCAGAATTGCCTGAATTCCTTGGGCAGCTGAGTGGATTTTATCGCTCTCTTCCCCTGCTGTCTTTAGGTAGGCTAGGTTTTTTCCCACAACAGGAAGCATTAGATTGGGATGATGTACATAAATGAGAAGTAACAGTCACTGCCATTGTCACTGAATCTGGCAGTTGTTCTTTATATTGTGTCAAGATTTCATGACCGATAGAAATGGTCTAAAATCTTTTAACGTCCATTAAAAGTTGAGAAGTTTTTCCCTTCTTCTGTAAAGTTGGGAGGAAATATTAAAAACCAAAAAACTAAACGAAACCAAGCTTCTATTATTTGTATTTATTTTGTTAATAGTTCTTTCAGTATTATAAATGTAATACTTGCTGTTGTGAGTTTTTCCCAAAACAGGAAGTATTAGATGATTATTTCTCATTTATGTACGCCATCGCGGTCACGGCTATTCTCTAAATCTGGCAGTTGTTCTTCATATTGTGTCAAGATTTAATGACCAATAGAAATGGTCCAAATCTTTTAACTTCCATTGAAAGTTGAGAAGTTTTTCCCTTCTTCTGTAAAGTTGGGACAAAATATTTCTCAAGAAAAAAAAAAGGGTATTAATCATGTAAAACGTACTGTTGAGTCCCCCCCCCCCAAAAAAAAAAAACAAAAAAAAAAAACGGGAAGTATTAGATTATTATTTCTTATTTATGTACATCGTTGCAGACACTTCTATTCTCTACGTTTTGACAATTTCACGACCAATCAAAATGGTCCAAAATCTTTTAACTTCCATTGAAAGCTGAGACGTTTTTCCCTTCTTCTGTAAAGTTGGGAGAAAATATTTTTCAAAACAAAAGGGATTTTCAATAAAACTCTAAACCAGGTGAAAACACGTCCAAGTTGTTAACCTTGCTGAAGGAAGAACACCCGAGTTGATTTGAATGGGATTTATAGCCTCAGCCTTTTCTGCGAAAACATGTGGCCCTGAGCCCGAGGCAGCTGTGAGTAATTTCATTACAAGTAAAAAAGGAAATCCTGAAAAAAAAATCCCTCATTCTCTTGCATTTCCCTCCGTCTCGCTTTGTGTTTCAGTCCTGAAGCGAGCAGCCTTGACTGTGATTCGGTGGTCTAAGAGGTCAGAAAAGTGCTGAAGAAAAGAAGAATCTATTCGAGCACAGTAGTGTTGTTGATGTTTCACTGGGAAGGCGTTTGGTTTAGTGTGTTTTCTACTGCGCCCCGGATTGGATTTCAGCCCTGGGGTTCGGGGATTAATGGGGCGGTTTCTCAGTTATTGTTGTGTTAATTCACAAGAAGGCCTGGATGCAGCTATGCAGGAATGTAAAGCCATAGTTACCAAAACATTCTCTAAGTCTCTCTGTCTTTTTCTCTCTCTCGCTCTCTCTCTCTCGCGCTGTCTCTCTCACGTGCACAGGACAAGGAAGTACAGTAAGCTCTTAATCACTCAAATTTGGGAGGGATAAAGCATTGTGGCTTGCTTGTCGCTGCTAAACAGCTGTGTTTACCTTAATGTGCTAGCCAGATGCTGGTGCCTGTGACCTAGACCTATAAAGCCACCACAACACTTGGAAGCTGTTTTTCAACCCTCTGATAAGCGGCACATGGCCGTCGCAAACAAGCGTGGCCGACTTCAAGCGATATATTGGGAATATAGTATTTATGGGTGGCTTCTTCCTTTGGTCTCATATTTATTTCCTCATTCGTGATCAAATGAGCACAACAGTTGAGAAGACCTCTTCATACACTCTTACAAATAAAGCTCCTTTGGATGCTTCCTTGAGCGATCCCATAGAACTGCCTCTTTCACCTGATATGAAGGGTTCTGACAGACCTTGTTTTTGGACTTTTCTTAGCAGCAAATATTAAGAAAAGTCTTAGGAAGATGAGATTGGTGAATGAGGCCCATCTGTCTTAATGGAATTGTGAGCAGTGGTTCTTCTATGGCGTTGCTGAAAGACGTGGAGCTGTCTGCGCCTTTATTATTAAGAGTCTAGTAAGACGTTCTTGCATTGTGATGTTTATTTTTGGTGTAACTTGGATACTGTGGCCTTTTAATACAGTTGTGTGTGCAATGAGAGATGGAGAAACGGAAGATTGGCCATGTGGTGTCCTGCTGAATGTGGATGTTAATCATTATCAGACAAAGTCTGTAGACTGTCTACCTTTCCAAAATGTGGATAGAGTTGGACTTTTAAAACGGTGTTTAATCTGCGTTGTGTCTGGCCAGTTGTGCAAGAGGAACACACCTGAAGTAGGTGTAGTGTCTTGACTAGGGCTGAGCACTATGGAGAAAAATGTGCATCACTGAGGGTGACTGTTTCACTGTATATATACATTTTTCTGGTTTTGATGTCAAGATTACGTAGAATATATAAAAAAATATTGTATATAAATATTGGTATTTATATTATAAAGGCAAAAGCCAAACTGAATGTGAGGCGTTTAAATTACGCAGTCCTTGATGTCTTAATGTGAGAAACGCTGACCGTAGGCCGAATTTTAAATGGTAAGTACTGTGTACAGTATACCATCGTACTGTCCTGCACTAGTCTTGACTTCAACCACATGTCTTAGTTGAGCACAGCTATGACTGATGAGTACTGTCAATTGGCAAGACCAGTTGTGTTGTCCATTTGCCCATCTCTGGTGCAGATGTATTTATTATAATTATTATTATTAAAAAACGTGTATTTAAATATGTCCTCCAGTGTGAGGTAGCCTGGGCCAATAACTGATATGGTCGAATGTTACTATAATTTAAGTAGTAAGATTTTATGCAGCTTTTTATTAGAACGTATGGTGAATCTACATAGATTGGCTCGATAGTAATAGATGGATCTGTAATAACAGGTTTGAAGTGAAGCAGAGCATGAAATGGACGAACATGTACCGAAGAAAGTTGCTATTTTGGTAGTATTTAGGTTTCCAACCAAACTGTAGGAACCACAGCATGTTAAATTACAGGCTGTGCAGAATTGCAAATATTTGGGCACCCTTATAAAATGTTTATCACCATTTATGATCAAATTGTGATACATTATGCTTTTCTAAGCATATTGAGAGTATCGTCAAAGTTTGAACGCTGATGATGTTTCATTACGGTGTTATTTACTCTGGTATAAGTGGATGAAGTCCAGCACGTTTTAAATAATAATCACTGTACTAGGGCTGCAGCTGACAACGATTGATCTGTTGATTTTATTGATTAGTAAATTCATCTAAACAACAATTCTTTTCCCCCAAAAAAGTCAAATTAAGCATTTTATTTTGACAAAACTGTAAGTATATAAGAATGCCTAAGTGCAAAACTGTAGGTTTAAACAAGAACCTCAGCGTAAGTCAGCAGTGCAGTGCATACCCCTTATATACCCCTCATCAATGTGTGTGATTTGTTGTATGTATGTCATTCCCCACAAAAAGAAATGTGCTTAAAATAATTGCCTAATTTTAAGGTAGCTGGCAGACGAATGCATTTAGTGGCTAAAAGAACAACGTATTTACAAAGCTTCCCTACCAGTGCTTCATAAAAGCTGCTTCACACCTGAGGACGAAACGGCCACGTGCAAGGACGCGTACACCGCTCGAAAACTGAAACAATGCGGTCAGTCCACCTTTTTGTTTCGTGCTTATTTCAGGTTTTCATCCTTTCGGTGGAGCCAGAAACGACAGACCTCACAAAGCAGTTACTTAGCATTTCTTAATTGAACTGAAGTGTTTCAGAGACCTACAAAGTCAAGAAATAGATTAAATAATGTTAAAATGAGGCGTCGGCTTAAAATATTGACTACAGCATCAACTACGGCCAATAATCCTGGCAGCCCTATACTGTACCAAGTATGGGAAAGTATTTGCATAGTAATTTTTAGGAATCTAATTAAAATTTATGTTCATATTTTTTAAATGTTTTGTCTGCGATTGCGGTAAATATTGTGTATATATCGTGAAAAGTAGACCCACCCCTACTAGAGATGCATCTTTCTCCACATATTAGATCAGATTCTATTTATTTGCAGAGTTTAACATCATAAACATATTTAATGTGCCTTTACTTTTAACTGCATTTAATGTGTTTCCTAAAAGAATGAAATAAACAGCAAATATACAGGAATTCTTCTATAGTATGTACATATGACTACAGGTCCTCAAACTTTCACCCAACGCTGTAATTCTCTTTGTTTGTTATTAATCGAATATTAAAAGCTAGCTCAGTAATTATATGGTAATTATATCACCATCATTGAAAATGCAAGCTCTAGGGTTAGGCTCTGTAATGTGCCACTTTGTAACTGGGTCACGATAAGAAGACAATAATGGTTTGTTTAAATTTACATTAGCGTCCAAGCCAAGTATGAGGTGTCCCAAAACAGGCTCGTACCATTCGGCCGTTTGGCTCAGCCTTGCTGTGTTGGAACAGTAAAGATTTCCGCCCCAAACAGTTGTAAATAATTTCCCAGGTTGACCTGTTAAATGGTTTGCTTGAAGCTGAGGGCTGTTTTATTTATTTATTTATTTTTAATAGGTGCTATGAATAATGCATAAAAACCTTTGATTTTAACATACCCTATTTAGATGATTATGGGTAGTAATAGGGGAAACAACCCTTCAGGACTGTTTCCACACCTCAGGTTGCTTCAAAATTGGAACCTGTTGCTGACCGCTTGGTAGACTGGCTATTAAATAGACATTTAGTATTATTAGGCTGTTTTCGGTTGGGCTTGTTTTTGTGGGGTAGGCTAAAATTGGGCAGTGTGTTCGTGACGTGTTGCTGCCTCGGACAGACGTAGGTTGTTGTGACTCTTGCTTGTTGAATGCTCTTATTAGTGTTTGTAGGGTTTTTGTGGTCTGATCCAGGCTCAGATTAAGCTCTGTACCAAGGGCTGTAAAAATGGCAAAGGTAGGGCTTGTGCCAGGTTCCTGGAAGGAACAGCAACTGGGTAAGTGGCAGAACGAAATAGGCTTAGTGCTCGAAAGGGTGAGGAGCTGGGGAATCCTGCTAATTCAGTAAGGAGCAAAGCACGAGTCTACTGTAAACTCAGTCAGCGCTACAGTGCCACATGCGGCCTGATTGCCTGTATTTCTCTCTCTCTCTCTCTCTCTCTCTCTCTCTCTCTCTCTCGCTCTCGCACTCTCGCACTCTCCTGCTCTTTCGCTCGCTCAGTCACTCACCCCGTCCCACACACGGATAGGTCAGGTCCTGGGGAGTGTGTTCATGTTCATGGCTGTGAAGGCATTCGGAGCATGCGGTCGGCTCTGACGTCCCTCTGTGTGATGTTCAATCCAGCTGGCGGTGGGTCAGGGCAGGGAGGGACGGAGGGGAGGGGGGTTGCTGTTAATTATGCACTCCTCAGTGACTGTCTGCTGCACCAAACTCTGTAAACTGACACTATTGATCAGACCTAGGCCGTTACCCAGCCTGTGTAAATAGATGCTGCTTTAGATTTGGATAACAGTAAGTAGAGGAGGAGAGGGACAGGCGATATGGACTGTAGAGTAGGAAGTGTAGTGAAGTGTCATTGGTCAGTCTGTTATTTGCAGATGTTGGTGAAGCTCAGTCTAGTGACAACACCTCCATCTCCCCGGCAAACTGGGGTTCAGTTTTTCCTCCAGCCGGGCAAGCACTCACTCTGCGCCAATAGGAGTCCTTCAGCAAGACTCCAAACTCTACATTCATCTACTTGTGTCACATGATCCAAATGAAAGTCCCTCTAGAAAAGTGCATCAGTCAAATGCTGTAAATGTAAGTGTCCTTGAATGGTTAACCAAGTACTTAAATGCCCATCCTGGCAATTTGGAGAACCTGAAAATTTCGAGGCTATTTTTCCCAGTCAGGTAAACCCAGTCACTGTTCACTCAAAAAGTGAGACAACTACAGGTCTAGCGCTTCTGCTGGCTGGTTGCAGTGTGATGTGTAGCTCCACCCATTTTCTTATGTTTCAGCTCGTTGTTCATCTCATTTTTTTCCTCTAAAATTTCCAAATTCCAACGGGTTAGTTTTCCCTGTGCTAATTTTGATCCATTTTTATTCCCCCCCAGAAATCCCCCAGTTTTTAGGAATGAAGTGATTAACAGCCTTGGCTGGGAGAGACAATATACAGGGACAAACTAGGGACAAACTAGGTCACCAGGGGGAAATCTGCTCTGCTTCAGTGCTGTAAGCTCAATGAAGGTGGTCTGAGATACTGAGGCTTGGTCTGGGAAAAGAGGGGCGGGTCTAGCTAAATGAGTGGGTGAGTCTGGCTCTGCGTCGGGTCTCTACTGCGCAGACTCTGGTTGCAAATTGGGTGGACAGTTTTGACCTCATTTCTATACAACGGAACACAATGGTACCACAATGTCCATGCCAGCAACTAAAGGGGGTGACTGTTTAGACCCATAATGATTAAAGTTTGGTTTAATCCCAGCTCAAATCAAGAATCCGCAGTGCTAATGCTCAGTGGCACTCACAGCGCTCCGGCAGCTTCTCTTTCTTCAGTCACTGTTTTGTTTTATGGAACGTAGCTGAAACCAACTGGAAATAAATGTAGTTCCTTGATGGTGGTTTAACACTAAACATTTAGTGCTTAGACAGACTGCTGACTCATCTTGACTGTGTTTTAAATAGTCAGTGGTCTGCTCTGTTTGTAGCCTCACCTATAAGTCTCAGTTCGGGACGCTTGGTACCTATATATGGAGGGTACCTTAAATCAGCAGAGGTGCACCGGAACAGTACAGGTCGCTAAGTGGTGTAAGTCACCAAAGAAAGATTGATTTATTTAACCAGTACATTATGAACAGCCATGTCAAAATAACAGTCCTTTAAACCAATACACAGACTGTGAGTACGAGTGGCTAATACGAACGAACAGACTGTTGAAACGAGAGTCGCTAATACGAACAAACGGACTGTTGGAGTAAGAGTCGCTGATATGAACAAACGGACTGTCGGAGTAAGCGTCGTTAATATGAATGAATGAATAAACGTACTGTCGGAGTAAGAGTCGCTAATACGAACAAACGGACTGTCGGAGTAAGAGTCGCTGATATGAATGAATGAATGAACGTACTGTCGGAGTAAGAGTCGCTAATATGAATGAATGAATGAACGGACTGTCGGAGTAAGAGTCGCTAATATGAATGAATGAATGAACGGACTGTCGGAGTAAGAGTCGCTGATATGAATGAATGAATGAACGTACTGTCGGAGTAAGAGTCGCTAATATGAATGAATGAATGAACGGACTGTCGGAGTAAGAGTCGCTGATATGAATGAATGAATGAACGTACTGTCGGAGTAAGAGTCGCTAATATGAATGAATGAATGAACGGACTGTCGGAGTAAGAGTCGCTAATATGAATGAACAGACTGTCAGAGTAAGAGTCGCTAATATGAATGAATGAACGGACTGTCGGAGTAAGAGTCGCTAATATGAATGAATGAATGAATGAATGAACGGACTGTCGGAGTAAGAGTCGCTAATATGAATGAATGAACGGACTGTCGGAGTAAGAGTCGCTAATATGAATGAATGAACGGACTGTTGGAGTAAGAGTCGCTAATATGAATGAATGAATGAACGGACTGTCGGAGTAAGAGTCGCTAATATGAATGAATGAATGAATGAACGGACTGTCGGAGTAAGAGTCGCTAATATGAATGAATGAATGAATGAACGGACTGTCGGAGTAAGAGTCGCTAATATGAATGAATGAATGAACGGACTGTCGGAGTAAGAGTCGCTAATATGAATGAATGAATGAACGGACTGTCGGAGTAAGCGTCGCTAATATGAATGAATGAATGAACGGACTGTCGGAGTAAGAGTCGCTAATATGAATGAATGAATGAACGGACTGTCGGAGTAAGAGTCGCTAATATGAATGAATGAATGAACGGACTGTCTGAGTAAGAGTCGCTAATATGAATGAATGAATGAACGGACTGTCGGAGTAAGAGTCGCTAATATGAATGATTGAATGAACGGACTGTCGGAGTAAGAGTCGCTAATATGAATGATTGAATGAACGGACTGTCGGAGTAAGAGTCGCTAATATGAATGATTGAATGAACGGACTGTCGGAGTAAGAGTCGCTAATATGAATGATTGAATGAACGGACTGTCGGAGTAAGCGTCGTTAATATGAATGATTGAATGAACGGACTGTCGGAGTAAGCGTCGCTAATATGAATGAATGAATGAACGGACTGTCGGAGTAAGAGTCGCTAATATGAATGAATGAATGAACGGACTGTCGGAGTAAGAGTCGCTAATATGAATGAATGAACGGACTGTCTGAGTAAGAGTCGCTAATACGAACAAACGCTAAAAATGAACCGTTACATCGCAAACAGGCACGTCAAAATAACAGTCCCTTAAACCAAAGCTGTAAAGAAAAACGGTGAGGTTTTTAGATAAGGTATTGATCTTTCTTAATTTCTAGCAAATTCATAAAACCACCTCAAGCTAATTTTTTAAAAGCTAATGGCTACAAAATGTATAATCAGTAATCGACAGATTAAATGGCTCAACATAGTAATTTGTTGTTACTGCTAACCAGCTTCTCTCTCCTGATTTGCAGACTGACGATGTAAACTTTATTAAACAATTGATTGGTTTTCAAAATTGACCCCAGTGTTCGCTTAGTTGGTGACCCACTGACCCAGCAAAAAGAATCCATGTAAATGTAGACCCATGTGCACTATTTATGCTACTCTCAATCCCATGTTATACGATGTACCCCAGTAATATCGTACAGTCAGCACCGCTGGAGAAGGGCAGTCATACACCCCAATGAAGAGCAGTGGGTATTATGATATCCAAGCTTCTGGCCAGAACAGATTTTTTTTGTGTGTTAGATCAAGGGTGAGCTCACGCTGTATTGTGTTCGAGTGTAGCTCTAGCTGATGTGTGGAAGGATATTGTGCCGTCGCTGTGGTGTTGGAGTGCCACTCTACACTAAATTAATGTCTCTGCAGTGCGCAGTGGAGAGCAAGGCTGAGAACAGCACACAGAACCTGCTGAAGTCCGCCCGGCTCGCCGTCTGCATTACGGATCTCAGCCAGCGTCAGCTGACGTCTGGATCCGAGTGTTCTTACCGAGCGAGCGCTGGCTAAAATCGCCTCATTTCAGAATCATAACATCTTTATCACGCAGCCGTTCTGCAGTCATGCCAAATAAACCGCGCCAGATGTGTTTCTGAGAGCGCGACTGCTCCCGTCTCCGGCAGGCATGTCTGAAATTCTCTGTTTGTGTTTTTTAGACGGCAACCAAACAAGAAAAGTGCAGCCAGCCTGTGGGACCACTGCTGTGTTGACTTTTTGTGAAGTGGTCTGAAAGATGCCCTCTAAGCGCTGTTGATTTGAACGGCGAGCTGCAGACACTGCCGTGTTGTCCTGCGCTGGCTGCAGCTCCGTGGGGCCTCCAGACAGGATGAAGTGCTCATGTGGAGATTTCAGCCTCTCTCAGCAGCCTGGCTGGCTCCCGCCCTGTGCACCTCATCTGGATTTAGGTTACTGCCCAAGCGCTCAGAGGTCACCCCCCCCCCCCTCCCTCTCTCTCCTACCCAGACCACCCCTCCCTCCACCAATTAGGACACACACGGCGCATTAGGCCGCATTTCTTCCCTGCTGTTGTAAACAAGAAAAGCTGTGTGCTCGGGATTTTGTGCTCGCTCAGATTTCCCGACTTTGTTTCAATTCCGTGTTTCATATTCGCAAACGGGACGGAAAACTAGGCCAGTTTGAACCCCCCACCCCACCCAACCGCTCGCTCTCTTTCACTCTTATCCCCTGTCATCACCGCGCAGAGCAGATCTTCATCTGGGTCGTCCGCTTTGACTAGTATGCGCTGTAATAAATGTCCTCCCCATATTTCCATGTACCAAACTAGCTGAAAGCCACGTTTTCTGTGGAACAGCAGATATTATGTCCCCTCCTCTTGGGCTCGTGTTAATTCCTGCAGGTCTCCCACATGTTTGTGGTGGCATTCTGGAACTAATTAGCTTACTCAAAGCGCCCGATCCGAGGCGGCCTTACCAAAGGCCGGTTTAGGAAATGTTGTTTAGGATTCTGGAGAAGCCTGTCGTATTTAAACCACAGACATTTCGTTTGGTTTGCTCTTGATTGCTTGATTGTTGAAGTGAGTGATGCAGATCACCATGGCCAGATCCAAAGAGCTCTCTGAAGCCTTTAAGAAAGAAGGTTGTAGATGCGGATGAGGGTTTAAAAACATCTCAGAACAACTAGAAATCAGCCGTTCCACTGTCTGGAAAAGCATTTACAACAGCAAAAGTGGCCATGACTGGAAAGTTCAGCCCAAGAGCAGATCACAAGATGTTTGCAGGACGCCTTCATGGGACCTACAGGTAGCTCTTGACACAGTTGATGTCAAAGTACAGCGACTACCATCAGAAGAAGACTGAGTTTTGTGGGAGGAGTGCAGCAATAAGGAAATCCATCAAGGGCCAGAGACCATCTAGAAAACCATCAAGGGCCATCAAGGGCCAGAGACCATCTGTCATCTCTACATTTATTTTTATTTTTTTTAAATGTGTGTTTTAGACAAAGGTCAGTCAGTCAGTCTCAAGAACAAACAAGCACACATATGTTCAGCCTCCAGTTGCAGTGTGTGTACTTGTGTGTGTATGTTGGAGCCGACTCAACCGTATGATTACTGTGCAACGCTCTGGACCCAGAATGCCCCTTTTCACCGACACCGTCTGAGTAAACGCATTGCATTGGCATGTGCATGCGCTCATAGCCTGCTGCCGTATTAGTTCAGAGTTCGGAGTTGCGTTGTTCTCCTCCTCCTCCTCCAACTTCCGTTCGCCCTCAAGGTGTGTCTCAGGTTTCCCTTCTCTTTTGTGGCCTAGCACCAGAGCCCAGGCTGGGTGACTCAGTGCTGGGGAAGTCTGCCTGGCTGTGGCTCTTCCGGGGGAAGCTCACTGCACGCTCGCAGTGGGCCTACTGACCCGCCGCTTCTCAGCCCGAGGAAATGTCATGTCCAGTCATGCAGGCATGGACGTGTGGCGCTCTTAAATAGCCTCCCGACTGACAGCGCTCATTTGCGCACTGCTGGATGGGAATGTATTTTTAAAAAGCCCGCAGCGCCTGTGCTGCTTTGGCGACCTTACAAAATGGCTCCCTTTAGTGTAATCTGTGTGACTCCTCCGATCGAGGGTTTTAGAGAGGGAGAGAAATGGAGACAGACACACACACACACACACACACACACACACACACACACATACACTCACACACACTGTGACAGAGATGGAGGAATGGAAGATAAGCCCACAAAAAAAGCTCATGGATATTTCATTGGTGCTGGGGGGCCCTAGCAGCTTGTGTTTCAGCCCCTGCGTTTGCCGGTGCTTAAGCTGACTGCGTGGGATCCGACCCCTTCTCATATCCGCCCAGCCTTCCTGCTGCTGTAACTCAAACCTGGCCTGTGTTTGAGGTACTGGGGCGCATGCAAGCGAGAGCACGTCTCTGGTTCTGGCAGAGATAGGAGAAGAGCGGAGCGGATGAGGCCCAGTCAGCCAGGCGGCTCTCCCGTGCTACTGGCCCTTGCTCCATTTGGCCTTGTCATTCATGTACAGCAACAGCGGGCTGATAAGGTTGCCGAAGCCGGCGCTGAAGGGATAGGGAGATTACCCCCTCTGTCCAGCCAGGAGACCCGTCTTATCTCTTCTCCCTCTGCACAGATAGGCTCATAGTCGCTGCTGTTCCTTCTGCTGCTCTGCTCGTATTGATGGTAAAGCAGGGAGGGTAAGGGGTTTTGGCTCATCCCGGTGATATTTCCCAGTGAAATCCATTGTCTCCCCCTCACCCCCCCCCCCCCCCCCCCACTTCTCAGACAGTCTTTTAGCTCACTTATCAGCAAAATAGCTTACCATCAAATGCATGCATGTCATATACCTTTTCCCATCAGTATCATATCATTGATCATTTTATCACTTTCACTTTTGTTTACAACCATGAGTCTATACGCACTGATCAGTCATAACATTGATTATCTGGCTCCACTGGCTCCTATCACAGAATATATATATATATATATATATGTGTATATATATATATATTAGGAAGCAAGTGAACAGTCCGTTCAGCAGGAAAAATGGGCAAGCGTAATCTCAGTCGCTGTGATTCTAGACGACTGGGTCAGAACATGTCCAAAATATCATGCAGGTCTTGTGGAGGGGTTTTCTGCAACTTACAGGACGTAAAGGATCTATTGCTGACTTCCTGGTGCAAGATACTTTGTAGAGTCCATGTCGGGGCAGAGCTGTTTTAACCACACAAGGGGAACCTATGTAAATTTTACTCAGAGGGTTTAATGTTTTGGCCTGCATGACTCTACCATGCGCCATAGGCTGACCACAACATTTCACTATTTGGCCTCTAAAATTGGCCAGAGTGACCACTTGCCTTGAACATTTCTTCTGTATTTTCCTTTTTCTGTGTGCTTTCACACTTGCCTCATTTGTTCCGGGCCTTTGGACTTTTCAGTTTGGTCAGAAATAAAATGTGAAAGGTGCCTTGGACCACAGTGTGAACCAAAGGACCAAAATTTGCTTCTACCGAAAGAGCTGGTCTGATCAAACTGAAGTAGCGGTGGACAGAATGGTAAAAATATTATATCTGATATTTAAAGACAATTTCATGATACGCAATAGAAATATAATGTTTTGACGTGCAGGCAAAATGCGTTCGAATCTGCTCAGTTTATGATCTTATGATCTAATTAAACAGGAATAATTACACGCTCTGTAATAAAATGTGCAGTTGGTCAGTGTTTTTAAGCGCTGACATCCATGATCCGTTCACTTGTATCACGATATCACAATTTATTTAAACGATTTTGATAAAATATTGTTAAATTGCCCACCCCCAAATTGAACGGTGGCTTGATTTGGTTGATTTCTGTGAACACCTTTTATGGTATGAGTCAGACTTTCGGTCCAATTACAGGAAGTTAAGGCAAGACTGTAATCCCCCTTTAATCAGTAGAAGAAGATAAATGACTGGAAAAGGTGCAAGGTGAAAGGTGCACGTATTTGTCACTGTACAGCGAAATGTGTCCTCCGCATTTAACCCATCTGGTAGTGAACACACACTCACACACACACATGTGTTAGGGGCAGTGAGTACACACACACACCCAGAGCGGTGGGCAGCCAACTCCAGCGCCCGGGGAGCAGAGAGGGTAAAGGGCCTTGCTCAAGGGCCCAACAGTGGCAGCTTGCCGAGCCCGGGAATCGAACCCACAACCCTGTTATCGACATCCCGGAGCTCTAACCGCTGAGCCACCACAAATGAGTGACTGGAGCAAATAAGGATGATCTATATCTGTCTGTGATGATATAATGTTGAAGGACGAGCTCGTTCATTTGGCGAATTGGAACTAGTCTCAAGGCAAGTTGTGTGCTTCAAGTTGGTGCTGCTGGTTGTAATGCTGTAATATTGACCGTGTAGTGGAACCAAAAGAATCTGACCTGCCGACTTCAGACATGCATCCTTCTACAAACCAATCAGTGTCAAGTAGGGATGCACTGTTCCGATACAGATACCAAAACATAAACTTCATATCGGCGGATATGATTGTTAAATTAATAAACCATATACCTGACCATCTGGAAGAGACTTAAACACGCTATAACAAATGAACACAGATATAAATGAATTATTTGTCACTAAAATATAAATATAATAACTGCTGGACCTGTGCAGTGTTGTCTGGGACAGCTCCTCCCTTCTCGGTTCGCCTTATATGAAAGACAAGCTGGATTACTGGCTGATAGTTGATGATGGGTCGAGGACACCCCACTGGTTAGATTGGGGGGGTCTTGCTGAAGTTACTCTGGTCCTGGGTTATGAAGCCTAGAATACCAGCGGCGCGAGAATCAGGGGTTCCCTGAACGGATGGGTCTTTTGGATCAGACTAATTATCTGATACCTGATTCAGCTAATTTAGTTGGTATCGGGCTGATATCTGATCCTGGTATTGAATTGCTGCATCCCTAATGTTAAGAACATGGAGACTTGGTCCATGTAGATGATGACTGTAAAGTCATCATGGAACTGCAGTATGGGGCCAAAACTGACCCGATCAGATGTTTACAATGTAAGAGAAATATGAACCTTTCAGCTGTGAAAGCGCCCTTAGAAAGAACAGCAGACTTACACAGTCAGAAATATCCACCATTAATAATCAGACAGCTGCTTTTCAGCCTTCTACAGGGCATTAGAAAGCTCAGTGTTCAGCAGGGTTAAGATTCTGAGAAGGACACGATGCTCCTAACTCTGTCCGTACGATTCATTGGCTTACTGGCCTGAATGGTCCGTGCACTGGTCTCGTGTACATTTGTCCACCCCTGCATCGTAGTACCTGAGCTTTGTTTAGAGGGAATGCCTGCTCAGCTCACATGTCTGCTCACATGCCCTGCACTCGTGTAGAGTACCAGGGATCTAAGCTGTTACCTAATAAACTAAGCCCTTCGTGTTCCCTTGGGGAAATGGCGTTGCTAAAGTCAGGGAACATGACCATAACTCGGAATGGAGGCCTCCTCCGAACCTCCCCCAGCTCCGGCCTGCCTGCCTCATTGCCTGCACCAGCATAGCAGCCCAGACACCATGCCGTGGCTCTCAATAAAGATCAGCAGGCTAAATTTAGAGCAGAAGGCAGTAAGTTACAGTGAGGTGGTCGATGGCTATGAGAGTGTATGATTGGCCAGACTTCCAGCTGGGGCTGATCTGCCATTTCTGGGCCTTGTTTCTGCTGGCCAGTCCAGCGTAATTAAACGGTTAAGTCTGAGCTCCCATGCCTGATAACGCCATAGCAGACTGTTTGGCCTCCTCTCAGAACGGCTTAATGAAAGCAGATGGGTAAGAATGTTTGGATAGGCCTGCAGGCCGCTGGACGCGTGATGGCTGAATAATACTCTGCTTTTGCACATATGCATGCCCCCTACGTTCGGTTGTGTGTGTGTTTCCGTGTGAGTGTGCATTTGGGCAGCATTAACTCGGAACATGTTGTCCGTGTTTGCTTTGCCATTCGCTCACCGAGAAGACAGGAGGAAAGCAACAAGAAGAGCTCTGTTTAAGGTCCCAGCTGCAGTCTGTTCAGTCTGGACTAAAAACTCGCTCGGAGGAATGTTGCCAGATGTTGGAAGGGTACTGGACAATATCTTGTGCGTCTCTGTTTCCCGACTCAATGTTTTTTTTTTGTTTTTTAATTTTGTTTTTTTTTTCCCCACTAACTTGCATTAAAGCTGAACATCACTTGAAGCTTTGATACCAGAGCCAAAATTTATTAGAAAAAGAATATAGAAAAAAATATAGCTTGATTAGATAATCAACTTTGCATGAGCTCACTTTAATTTTAGTACCCTAGTCTTGAACATCCCTTCTCTTTTTCAGTTCTAGGAATAAGTGAAAAGGATTTAGTCTCAGCGTAAAGAATAAAGCAGTAATGTTACACTTTGTAGTCTCAAACAGTTCTAACTTCTCAAGCAGTTTCACATGGCTTGGCCGAGACATCAATATTCTAACATTGCTTTGATAAATTATGTCCCAGCGTGCATTTCTGAATACGTCACATGTGTCGTCAGTACGTAAACACTGACTAGCTGCATATTTCATCAAAACCATCCTTAAAAATGTACATTTTTAAAATTTGAATTATGACCCAGTTTTACTGATCTGCTCTCTGGTCAAATGATCACTGAACGGACGGGTCGTCTTTTGTGAAATAGCCGCTTTTATTCACACGTGTTGTGTGTTGGGTAGAGAGGGGCGGATCAGTGTTTTTGGGGCTGATGCTGGTTGCAGATTGTCTTTTAGTACAATCCAATACCGGTGGAGGTGGAGCTGGAGGCCACTCTTACCTTTCCAGGCATTACTTGGCAGTGCATCATCATCATCATCATCATCATACAGGGATGCTGCAATGTCCCTGCATTGTCTCTCAAGATTAAACCTTCTTTGCTTTTTGGGATTAACCGCTGTCCGAGCTCATGAAGTCCAATGCCGGACTGCACTGTGGCGCTCAGAGTGTTGTTACCCTCAGGTGCTCTGTGTACTGGCTGAGTGATGAACTCGTGAGTGGGTTATCCGGTTAGTGGTGTTAGGTCTTTACTCTGCTTCCCCCCTGAGACGTGTTAGTTTTGCACATTCTGTCCATGCCGGCCAGCGTCACACTGAAGTGGTATGTGGAGAGAGAGCCATCTACCCTTCCACCCTGGCTGCGGATGGCCAGCTGCATGACCCAGGATTCAAGTGGTTTTCTACGCTGGCTTTAATGGGTTTCTGCAGCCGTGAGCGAGATCCATGTTCTCTATCTAACGGTTGAATGAAGAACTGCAAGGTCTTGTGGCAGGGTCTCCTGCAACACTGCAGCATCTTGCAAAATACTGATTGTATCTGACCAGCTCTCAGGATCTGCTGATAATTTGGCCACACATTTGGTCTGAAATACATAGCATCAGGACTGATACACAGCTAATCGATCATTCCATCAAGTTTAGGGGTGCAGTGGTATGATTTTTTTTAACGGTATGAGCCTGGGAGTGGAAAAGTCTTTCAGTGCTGTGTTTTATGGTCTGAAAGCCTAGGAACCTAGTTTCTGAACCAGACACATGGAGGAGGGTAGTGACCAATTTTGGACATGTCTTCCTCAGAGAAGCTGCGTATGAATCTTCATGCAGTGAATTATGGCTGATTCCATATGTGTTTAGTGTGGGGCGTTGTGGGATTGTTACAGGGCGCTGAAAATTCTGCATTTTGTTTTCGGGCACCGATACGAAATAGTGTTGTCCCCAACATGGTGCACTATAGTGGATAGGGCCCAGTTTGGGACGCAGCTCTTTAAATGTTTACATCTGCCACTACCTGGTGCTTTTGCTTCGTTAGGTTTAGCTCCTAAAAGCTCACCCTTCTCTAAAAATACAGTGTAATATATTGCATCACTCTGTTTATGCATTTTTGCAGTTTTCCTTCTTGTTTTACATGCTGGAAGAAGTCAATCTCTGGTTGTTTTTACGTGAAGCCAATCATGTAATCAGCTTTATCGTCAAAAATGAACAAGATTCATTTATTTTATCCTAAATGTATATAATATTTTATCCTATATATATATATATATGTGTGTGTGTGTGTGTGTGTGTGTGTGTGTGTGTATAGGTAGAATTCATGCCCCTCCCAATCTCCGGTTTCTAGATGATGAGCAAAGCTTAAGAGAGTGAAATAGGAATGGGAGGAATGGGAAGAATTCACCCCCTCCAGCACTATTCTTATTGACGTTTTGATTCTGACCTTTGGCGTCTACCGCACTGGCGTCAACTCCGGAGATCTGACAGCCCTGACTGTCTAATAAAACCCTCTTCTTGTTGCAAAGTTTCTGCCGCCTTTGTTTCCATGACTACAGATGTGGAAGCGGAGCATGGGAGGCGATGGTGACTCTCTCTCGTGCTGGAGTCTTTGAAATAGCAGGTATATGTATTTTTCATTTCTCTCCGGCTGCTGAACCGGAGGGCAGAGGCAGAGCTTAATCGTATGAGTGGACTTTGATCTCACGTTCATTACTTATGCAGTGTGACTCTTCCAGTTAATCCACTGGTTGCCTCAGTAACCGTTATTGGGTGTTGATGGACTGCCTGGTGGACACGAGAGATGTGGAATGTGGAGTCCTCTGTCTCTGTCCTTCTCTCTCTCTCTCTCTCTCTCTCTCTCTCTCTCTCTCTCTGACGCTCTCTTTCTGACGCTCTCTCTATGTCTCTCTCATTCTCGCACTGTCTCTCTCTCTCGTGCCCTGTCTCGTGCTCTCTCTGTCTCTCTCTGTCTCTCTCTCTCTCTCTCTCTCTGTCTCTCTCTCTCTCTCTGTCTCTCTGACGCTCTCTCTCGGTCTCTCTCATTCTCGCCCTGTCTCGTGCTCTCGCTCTCTCTTTCTGACGCTCTGTCTCTCTCTGTCTCTCTCTCTCTCTCTCTCTCGTGCTCTCTGTCTCTCCCATTCTCCCACGCATGCTGTGATGAAGCTGGGGTCTAATGAGGTGTTCCCTACAGTGAGGGCTGTAAAAGGTGGGGGGAGGTGAAGGTGTGTGATGTTAGGCTTGCTGCAGCATTCACTGTTTTAGCCACGCTCGCCCCTCTCCCCTTCCTCCATTTCCACAGCAGAATTGCTGTGGTGTTTTAGCAGAGCGTTTTACCCGGTCATAAATCAGACCCAAGGCCAAGGCTGTACATGGATCGTACAATTAGCAGCCCCTGTTGCTTCACGATTAACATTCAGCGGCAGTGCAGCCTCCTAACAAAGCTTAGCTCCTCATTTGAATTACAGATGGCTCTCTCTCTCTCTCTCTCTCTCTCTCTCTCTCTCTCTCGTGTACAGCTGTAGTGTCAGAGGGGTATGTCCCCCTTACAGGGGCTGAGGAGAACTCTGTGCATGTGCTGCAGCTCAGCAAGTCCCTTTTTGCTTTCTAGGTTTTGCATTGGATAAATAATTACTCAGTGCTGATATAATGGTCTAAAATACTGAAGGGTACAACTAAGCTACAGCCGCTTAATCCAACATGCATACACTTATCAAGCACTTTAGAAAATCGCATGACTAATTAGGCGTACAGCTCTTCATAATAATTAGCTAATTGGGTAGCAGTAGTGCAGTGCATAAAAAATGCAGATACGGGCCAGCAGCTTCAGATGATCTCATCAACCATGTGAATGGAGAAAAATGTGATATCTGTGATTTTGAGCATAGCATGATTGTTGGTGCCAGACTGGCTGACTAATAACACACTATATCACTAATGTGGAAGATGTGGAACTGCCGCTTACCTCCACAGCACCAGTATTTTGTGTTGAATAGCATGACTTTGACACTTGTCTAGGCTCCACTTCCCAAATAGGAAGCTCCACAAATCAGAAGCCCTCTACCCCAGGGTCCCTTGAACACGCTTGGTTATTTCCATCCTCAAACTACTCTATAAAATCTGGAAATTCAAATATGAATTGACCCAGTTGTTTTTGTGCAGGGACGTCTCCAATCTGCTTGACACTGACCCTCCAGATCTGGAAACCCATCGGAACCCATTGAATCCGAACTGAAGCCACGTGCCAGAAGAGACGCAAATTCACGCCACCATTTGCGTTGTCCCAAAAGGAAAGAAACGTGAAAGCAGCTTTGGGTGAGGTTGTTGGCAGGAAGACAGAGTTAGCATTGTCTGTCCTGACTGCAGAGGGAAGTGGAGGTTGGGGCACAGCACATATCGGAGGCTACCTGACGTAGGAGGCAGATGCTTACGAGGTTTCTTTTACAATATTTCTGTTCCACCTTAAATGTTGCTGCAGTCCGTATTGGACATGTACTAGCGCTAGAATGCAGCTGCTGCATTATTTAAGGTGGAATGTAAATTATAATAAGAAACCGTCTGAAAATGCAGTTCTAGATTTCATGCTCAGACTCTGGTCAAAACGAATGCATGTTTGATATGCTCTAGCTGGTCTAAAAACCTGAGTGTGCCCTTCATGCACTACTCGATTCTCTCTTGAACTGCTGGAGATTGACCCTCCAGATCTGAAGGAACTGAAGATCCGATCTCTACACAGATCGTTTAGCAGCATTAGCAGTACACAGTCCTATCATATCAATATTCATCATGGCAGGTTGGCTGCAGTAGAATTGTTGCCTTTTCACATCGTTGATTTCTTTGCAGTTGTACAGCATTACCAAAGTGAAAGTGGTGGTGGTGGTGGTCTTGGTGGCTTGTAGAATTGCGGTTCTCCTGGGATTTTCAGCACTACAGTCTGTAGAGTTTTTCAGAATGGTGTAATAGGAAACTCAGACTGTCGACTTTCCGACTGACAGAAAAAACCTGCTGACTAACCAGTGCAGACTGACTGAGATTGAGGGGTAGAAGTGGCGTAGTGTAACCCCGGCTTTATAGAGATTATGCTTGTGTTTAAATGATAAATTACATGTTAGCCACCAGCGACAGATGAGCGTCTTCACTACAATGACAGACAGATGACATGTTTGTGAAAACACCAGGCTACTGAGTGACTGGTGCTTGTTTTCATACATTGTTGCCTGGATCCATTCAGGAATTTTAATCTGCATTAATTCCAGTAAGAACCGTACCGTACTTCCCATACGTACTGGTGCGGGAAGCCCTGAGTATTGAGTGGCAGTTCTGTTTCATCTTGTCCAAGCGGTCGCAGCTACTGAAAAGAAAGCCTGCTTGTAGTTACACGCATGTAATTCTTACAGCGATGACTCTTAATAACTTAATTCCACTTCTATCAAGAACTCCCACCATTTAACAGCAACGAATGGTCCACGTGAAACTGAAACTGCTGTACAGATTTGTCAGCCGTGTGAGCTATTATCTGGTAATCCAGCTGTCTGCAGCCAGGTGCTGGCTGTTGCATCTCAGCAGATAGGTGTGTTAAATAAGTTTAGATGAAAAGCAGTGACCCCTTATCTCTGGGCAGCGGTGGGTCCACCAAATCAAAACCCCCACAAAAGATTAGCTTAGGTAGCTAATGAGTGAGTGAAGGTGCTATTAGTACGAGGGACAGGGTGATGTGCAGTAATCATCTGTGTAGATGTTAATGTCTTATTGACCTCAGATCTAGGGCCCTATTTTGGCAATCTTTAGGTGAGCTGTGAGCCGTGCAGCTTGGTTCAGGGTGCGGAAAAAAAACATGTACGAAGTCTTTTAATTAATCATGGTTGTGTTTTTCCAATCAACGTGTCAATGACCAGTCCCTTTAAAAACCAGGTGAGGTCTGACTTTGGCGGATTGCTATATCAAGCAGTGGAGCGCCTCGCCTCTAGATTAATGCCATTTTATTTTGTTTCTGTTTATTGTTGATGTAAATGTTTGGATAGCTGTGTGTCAATGTGTGCATAACATTAAGAAGGGGTGTACCCGCCTGTGTTGACAGTTCACTGCCAAGATAGCAACGAATTGTCAACGCTGGGTTGTTTTCAGTCAGTGGCGCTCCTGTGTTTTCCTTGGTCAAGCAAGATAGCGATACGTCGAACATTTACCTAAACACGCCTCATTATGAGACCACCACGCCCATCAGCGTAGATATATTCGCAAGCAGCGCTGCTGTTTAAACGACACAGGCGGAAGGCCTGAAAATAGACTGTAGGCAGATTGTAAGATGGCAAAGAGCGTCGCACTTTGAGGCCCACTTTGGGGCCCACTTTGGGTCATGTGCGTCCCTCCACTTCCAGCATGATGTGCCATGTCAGACTGGTTTCACGAACATGGCAATGGGCCTGTTCAAATGTGGCATTAACAGCGCTTTCGGTGATCCGATCACATTCAGATTTCACTTGCCTTCATAAAAAGCCAGTTGTAAACACCCTGAAGATGCCTTGTGATTAGATCACTCGAACCGCAAACTGGCGGTCAGAGACGGATCTCTTCAGACGGATCTCCACACTTCTGTGATTGGATATAGTCAAACAAATGAAAATATGTCTGCAGAAAAGAAAAAACTCCACTAATACGAGAAATAATAATACTGTGGATCTTGGCTTCTTTCTTTCCTTTCCTTCTTGTTCTCTCACCCTCTGTGTGTTTGACCTCAACCCCCACATGTGAGCACACATTTTCATTTACTGGTAGATGCTGGCAGTATTATGGAGTTCCTTCAATTGCAGTTTAAATAGTCCTTCTCGTTCTGTGATGGAGCCGTTATGAGAAGGCAAGGACGATCTATTGTTCCACTGTGTTCCTCATGGTGTCACGATGGTGTACCATCTTGATGAGAAACTGTTGTTTACGGGAAGTAAAAAGGAATTTATGAACGTGTTGAGTTTTTTGCTTTAATGTGTGGGAAGTAAAATCTGATCTGGTCACACTGGGGCGTTTTTGTGAACTGGTGAAAGTAAGTCCAGATATTATCTAGACAAAAAATGCACGTTAAGGCCAGGTGTAAATGGCTCAGTTCAGAGTTCAGTGTCCTTCAAAGGCTTTTCCAGTCGACAGATCTGTATCCTGTGCTTATTGCTGGGATGTGGAGGAACGTGGGATTCGCAGCATGAACGTGCGTCTAAAGGAAATGGGCTTGTGTGATGCAATCATGTCAACATGTACCAGAATCGCAAAGGACCGTTTCCAACATCTTGTGAAATCCATGCCATGACGAATTGAGGCTGTTTTGAGAGCAAAGCAAGGTGTTGCCCAGTTTTGGTGTTCCCAGTATTACTGCGCACTAATAAAGTGAAGCCCTGTGTCCAACAAACAGCATAACATTATCATAGCATATTATGGCATCCATAAATTTGCCAGGCAGGCTGAAGAAGGCTGAAGAAGGTTCTTCTCAGAGGGGACACTGCTGATGTGTGTTTGTCTACCCACACACCGTGTGGACGTGACGAGGCCTCCACTGCCCACTGGAGCATTTCCTCAGAGTCAGCATTGTCACGGTACAATGAGGAATACAGACGATCCCTCACTGTCCTGTGACACTTGATCATACACACGTGATCTTCCTGACGTTGCGTTTTTGCTGTCTGCTTTTTCTTGTTCCTTTTCTGATTACATAATCTTCTATCACTGTGGTTGGTTCAGTGTTTATCCTGACATCCATCTCAATAACCTCAGTGACTCCTGTAACCAATCAGAATATGGTTAGATAAAAGTACTAAGTACTATTGCCTCTTCCATTTGATATGCACACATAACAAGGTCGTCGCGTCGCATTCGTAGCCTTTATTGTTGAAGGTATTCTGGTTGTTCATGTTTTAGGTACCTGTGGGCCTTAAGTGTTTATCTCCTCAGTAAAACTGAGATTAGAATAAGCACTAATAATAACAACATTCCTACAGAAAGTGGAGGTGGTTTTCCATCACTGTTCATCATTAGAACATCTCCAAACGTCTCCTCATGGAGTCTAGTGTTATTTAGAGTTCTCCTCAGATCAACACCTGGTTTGGTGGTAAATCAGGGCTTAATGATGGTAAATCAGGTGAGCTGCTGCTGCTGCTGCTGCTGATGGAGTTGAACACATCCTCCATGCTGTGCTGACTGGTCTGGGGGGGGCGTCCAGGAGAAACCTGGAGGAACCGAGCTACAAGCTACAAGATCTTACTACTTTCTTTAGAATGAGAAGCTCTTGCTCCTTTTTACTGGATTTTTATGTTTATTTATGTTTACCTGCATCTGTTCTGATGGGATTTGGAGTTTCTACAGTAGAAACTCTCACTGCTGAGAGAGAAAATAAATAAATAAAAAAAGATAGTTCTGGTCCTGAAATCTGATTGGCTGAGCCACGTTCAAACTCGTATTAAAATACACTATTTAGTAGGGCTGGACGATATGTTACAAATGTTATATCACGCTTATTAAAGACATTTTCACATTACGTGATATTACCTGCTATGTACATGATCAGACACAATGCAGCAGTAGCTACAGATTCATAAAAACTGCTATTCATATACTCTCCTGTACTGAATACAGACTCCCGGACTAATTACACTGTAATAAAAGCTGCAGTTGATCAGTGGTCCTTAAGCACTGACGATATCCTCGATGCGCTTAGAAAAGCACATTGTGCATCACGATAACAAAACGTATCACATTCCAATAAAATATAATCACTTTGCCCACCTCTACTATATACATACACCCGAGACGACCTTACAACATCTGCATTCCATATTAATACGCCACGGTTTTAAAACCAGATTATTACCAATGGAAACCTCGGAGGAAAGAAGTGTCTAACCTTTCCTGCTTAGCTAGCAGAGTTTACACTGACTGCTGGAGCGAATAATATTCACCTGTGATTTATTAGTTTATTAGTTTAATACTAAAATCTCAGTTTCTGTCGCAGTTTAGTTCGCTTCTCCTTGAACAGGAGAGAAATACAGCGCTACAGATTGCTTGGTTAAGCTAATTCTACTCCGTCCCAATCTCTATACCCTATACCCTCCTCTTCTGAGAGTACTTGGGCGAGTAGCAGAGTGGTCTTCTTATTGACTTGTGTTTAGTAGAGTCTAAACTTAGAGGATCTTTAAATTATTAGTCTATTCAAACTAGCTGAGGTTCTTCTTGGGTAAATAGTAAAGCACTTTTGTAAGTCGCTCTGGAGAAGAGCGAAATGTAAATGTAAATCTATACGTCCTGTGATGTCTACTTCAAAGGAAGAGTCCCTTCAGAAGGAAGGTAAATCGGTGCGTTTCTACTCAGCTAAAAATACTTTAATATACACAATCATAATTTAGTGTTTTGATGGAGTGGCTAAGCCTCATCATTATACCTAGATCAAACTTTGCCTTGCCTTGCCATTCCCCTAGCAGCAGTTTGTGGACTACGTTGTGTGGTGGAAGAATAGCTTATAAATAAAATTATTAATTGAACATTTGTGTATTTCATCATATTTCATGTTGACCTTCGTTTTTTTAAAAAATGGCTTATTACTTTAATGCTAACTAATATCCTCACTGTTGTGATCAGGGCTTTTTTGTGACTGGTAAAACAGGGACTTAAAAGTTAAACAAGACCTTTGAGCTCTTTATAAGTCCAGCAGTTACAAAGGCTGTCGGGAAACATTCGAGAACTGGCACATTTTTGCACCGTGGCTCATTAACCCGTATGATTGATTGCATCTGGGAAACCTGGTGCTGATAATTTCTGTTTAGTACGTTCCTTTATTTCCTAATGTACACAGTGTGTTTTAGATAAGTAAAGCATTGCTGTGCTGACCACACCTGATCCTGCTCTCAAGACTGTGCCCAACACAAGCTGATACAAGCCTAATTTCTGGCCTGCGTGAGGTACAGTGAATTAAAATGGACTAAAAGCACTGCGCCTCAACCGAAGATCCAGTGACCTTTTGATATTTTCCCATTAGGCGCTGCCAAGGGAGTTGCACTAAAGTTCTCTCAGGCTGATGGCTTCAGTCTTAAGATACACAGGAAGAGTTATGGGGAAAGCATGCAGACTCGGAAACAGGATGAGCGCTGCTTGTTCTGTTCATTTGGGGTGCTGGGGCAGCCTTGAGCTTGCTCCTGTGGGATGTCTCTAAGCAGGATATACACAAACTCACATTGGAAACCATGTCTTTAGGCCATTTTAGAGCGTTTTCACACCTATGATTGGTTTGCTCTGGTCTGAATCAGTAGAGGAGTTGAGGACATGAGAACGCTCTCTCCACGAATTGGTCAGACCTGTCTGGGGCGAGAGCTATAACATAAATACAGGAAGAAGGTCCAGTGTTCTGGTCGATTTCTGTGCAGTTTAGCATGAAGCTATGGCGGAGATGATGTCTGTTCATAGCTGTAGTGACTGTAGTCAATTGTCAGGGCAGTATACCAGATTGACGCCTGGCTGTGGAAGCTGTCTGATAACATTCTCCCAAATGAACTGCTTGGGAGTTCGCTTGGGACCCGAACGAGACCACCTCCTCTCAAGGGTCTGGTTGTGGTTGTTCAGGTCGGCATTTGAGCCGTTACTGTGTTCACACCCATCCATCCATCCATCCATCCATCTTCTGATGTAGGATGTTGGATCCAAACTATGACAGTTTTCAAAATATTTGATTTATAAAATATCTTTTTTTTTTTTTTTTTCCCCTTTCTGATACCGATACCAGATTTTCAAGTAACTACCGATTCCAACTCTGACTTCAGTACTTCATCATTCATATTTAGTGTTCCACTTTATATAGGTTGTAACATGTGCAAGTAGGGAAGCATACTTCTTAATCATTTTGCTATGGTTGACCAAACAGCTTTAAGGCAGTAAAATTGACAGTAGAAATTTTACTTTCAGTTAAACGTCTCTGTGTAAAAAGCTTTTGAACTTTAGTGTGTGGCCTTTAAACAAGCTGCTGAACTCAATTTTCGTTTTCAGAACCACTAAAACAGAAAGTGCTTTTACTGGTTGTTCAAACGTTTGGTTTCATAAAGTCTATATAAAGAAAACAGTAGGGCGTCACTAAACTTAATGGTATTGATGTCCTCTGTTGCCGGAATTGATGCTGTGTGTAAGTGCCAGTATCAGCGCAGATACCAGTATCTGCCCACAGTATTTCCCCTTGCGTACAGTATCGCAGTTTATAGAATCATAACTCCTGTATCGTGATGTGAATTGTATTTCCAGGGTCTTGCCGTACACAGCCGTAGTGTGACTGTGTGTAAACTCGGGTTTGATTTGAAAAGTGAATATGAGCTTTGCAGATCAGTGAGTATTGTTATTGTTAATGATGAATGTCTTTCTTTCTGTTTTTCTTTCAGTATTATGTGCCAAGAATCTAGCAAAGAAAGACTTCTTCCGTAAGTACACATCTCTCTTATTATTTCATTTCTGTGTCTGTTCCTCATAGACTGGTGTTTGCTACAGCTTTGTAGATGTTTGTTTTCCTCTCTGATGCTCAGCAACAAAGAACAGCTGAATGCTTGCGTTTCAGCCCAAAGAGCCTCTTGCGCACAGGCTGTTTTGACTATCACATTTATTATCCCAAAAACTCTGAATGATGAAGAGCCCTCAGCGCCGCCTACCCCTGCCTGCTTTGTTCCGTCGGCTGGGGAATTCACCTCCTCATTCAGCAGCTCCAAATCACATTCCACCCACAGATATTTGGACATGCAGCGCCGGGGCTGAAGCTCGCTGCACTGAAGTCAGTCAGGACTGCACAGAGTAACAAGGCTACTCTGAGTGACAGACATGACTGCCTGTCCCACTGCCCTCAACAATTCATGGCCCACATATTATGCTAATGACTGATGTGCGAGTGCGTCATGTTCAGCCCACATACATAGGGCCGGCGTGTCGAGCCGCTACGCTGAGCTCTAGTATGACAGCAGCTAATCAGTGAGGGAGTATGTGTAAAAGAGAGACCAAGCGTGACTACGGCGGGAACAAATCCAAGAGTGCTAAGTAGTGAATCTTTCTCAGCTCAGTTATTTCCTTACAGGCAAGCTGAGTCTTTATTTTTCCCGCTCATAATTTAGGCTGCTTTTCTATTCTCACCGCACATCTGCATGAATCAAGAAAAGAGCTTGTGAGCACTTATGCATTTTGTTTGACATTTTGCTGTGTCTTCAGGGCATAGGCATTGTCCTATGAATGAGTACAGTTCATGAATCAAGCTGCAAATGCAAGCCATAAAAAAAAAACATCCCAGTGTGAAATATCCCAGGTTAATTTTCACTCAGACTTTGGAAAGGGTTGAGAGGGCGTTGTTCATCATGCCTTGCTCTGCTGCAATAGATGGCGGCTCTTTCATGCCCAGTTTTCATTCTTCCGCAACACTGGTTTCTCTTGCAGGGTTGCCTGACCCTTTTGCCAAAGTCGTCGTCGACGGCTCGGGTCAGTGCCACTCCACAGACACAGTCAAGAGTACATTGGACCCCAAATGGAACCAGCATTACGACTTGTAAGCATATTCCTGACATAATTTTGACACACCAGGCTTTGTAGTAACTTCTAGCTAACGCTTTAATCCACTGTAATTAAATTTCCTCATCTGTCTGTGTATTTCAGATATATTGGGAAGACCGATTCAATCACGATTAGTGTATGGAACCATAAAAAGATCCATAAGAAGCAGGGGGCTGGCTTTCTGGGCTGTGTGAGGCTTCTGTCCAATGCCATCAGCAGACTCAAGGATACAGGCTGTGAGTGACCTTCACACTATTCATATTTAATAGTGCAGAAAAAGAGCCACGACGAAGAAATATGAACCGCTCTCCTTCCTAAATATCTGCTGTATTTTGAGGCCTGACCTTTTGGATGTCTTTCGTTTCAACAGACCAGCGTTTGGACTTATGCAAGCTGAATGCCTCAGACAGTGATGCTGTGCGAGGTCAGATAGTGGGTATGTAGCAATGGAACACACACAGCACGGTCTCGGACAATACCCTCGCCTATTCTGAAGCACCATGAACTCATAGATTTTCCATGATTCTGTTTTCAGTGAGCCTCCAGACCAGAGACAGGATTGGCAGTGGTGGACCTGTGGTAGACTGTAGAGGACTTTTAGAAAATGAAGGGTGAGTGGAAGTTCTGCTGCAGAGCAGTTCATTTTCCCCAGTGAAATACTCTGATCAGCACCGCCCCCTGCTGGAAGTATTACCGTTACTTCACTCACAAGTCATATCATATACCGGTGGATGTTTATCGTGAGTACAAAGGTGGATAGTTTTGCAGTGTTTTAACTGTGTGATTATCCTCTTAGACCGGTCTTTGAGGACTCGGGGCCTGGACGGCCTCTCAGCTGTTTCATGGAGGAGCCTCTGCCCTACACAGACCCCACGGGGGCCGCTGGCGGGGGAAGCTGCCGCGCGCTGGAGTCGCCCAATCAAGAGCAGAGGCTCCAAGCACAACGAATCCGAAACCAGGAGTCTAGAAGTCACGCACACACCCCACAGAACCGGCCGCACGGGCACCAGTCACCTGACCTGCCCGAGGGCTATGGTAAATGAGTCCAAAGTTTGTGTGAAGCCGTGCTACTTTGGGTTCACTCACTCCTAAACAGTTATAAGTAAACTGGTTCAAGCTTCCAGTGCCGCCAAGAGCTTGTTTAGGTGAGGTGTGCAGAGACTGATCGTGTTCACCCCGCCACCCTGTTTGCATTTTGTTGGTCGCACAGGTGCCGTTAAGATTCCTTAGAGAATAGTGAACAGCTGTCCCCTCTGCTTTGGCAGCATGACCCTCGTGCTGTGAACAGCGAACACAGCAGCTGTAATTAAGCCTCAGGCTGGGCAAGAGGCATGACCCCTGTTAGCATGGACCTCGAGAGAGCTGGCCCAGCTATGATCTGCTGTCTTAACTGTCCAGGGCTCATCTGCTCTGTTCTCTTTCTGCCTCTACAGAACAGAGGACCACCGTGCAGGGCCAGGTCTATTTTCTGCACACACAGACTGGCGTAAGCACTTGGCATGATCCCAGAATACCACGGTAGGTTTAAAAAAACAACAAAAAAAACCCCCAAAAACTAATCAGTCTATTTTTTTTCTCTCATTTAATTTAACATGTATTATTGACCAACTAACTTAATAATCAGTATTCTAACTCGATGACCATATTGTACTCATTTTAAAAGCAAGCACAATAGAAATACCTATAGAACAGCTATATACCTAATAGAACAGCTGCATTGATACGACAGGTCAGAAAAAAAAAAAAGAAAGGTGGTTTGGTCTGAGGGGTCCTTTGACGTGAAACGGCATAGTGATCGATCCCCTTGCCCCTGCAGGGATCTGAACAGTGTGAGCTGTGAGGAGCTGGGCCCTCTGCCGCCCGGCTGGGAGATCAGGAGCACGGTATCAGGAAGGATTTATTTTGTCGACCACAATAACAGAACCACACAATTCACAGACCCCAGATTACACCACATCATGAGGTAAACACACACCACAGGATTTACACTCCAGCGTTTGTCTTTGTGCTTCTGCTCATAACATCTGATTACTGACACCTTCAAGTGATCCCTCATTAAATTATGTTAATCATTAATTACAATGAACACACTCCCCAGAGTCGTTACAGTCCCAAATTATCATAATGGCTTGCTCATGTTTTGGGTTTATTTGATTTACATTCTAGCAGGTAATTTGATTGAGTTGTACCCATGGAAGGTTAACTCAGGCGGTCTGTCATGATCTTTCATAAATTAATATTAATGTGTGTGCAAACCAGTAATTTGTGTATTTGTGTATTTGTGTGTGTGTGTGTGTGTGTGTGTGTGTGTGTGTGTGTGTGTGTGTGTGTGTGTGTGTGTGTGTGTGTGTGTAATACAGCCAGCACTCTCAGGTGAAAGAGTCAAGTCAGGCTCTGCCGGTGCAGATGGAGGTACCTGTGGAGGAAGGTGAGGGAGAGCTACCAGTGCGCTATGAGAGAGATCTGGTCCAGAAGCTCAAGGTTCTACGCCACGAGCTCTCCCTACAGCAGCCTCAGGCTGGCCACTGCCGCATAGAAGTGTCCCGAGAGGAGATCTTTGAGGTACTTTGTCTCTTTCACTCAAACCAAATTATAGCCGGTATCCCGTGATGCCCACATGAGATCAAATTAAGCTCAAGCTTCCCAAAGCATTGTATTATAAAGCTAATATTAACTGACATGTTTTTGGGGTGGGTGGGGGACCTACTCTTAAAAGGACACATTTTTATGTACAAGCACAAATGCCACAGAGCTATTACTTCAGGGTCTCACAAATCACCACAGCAGCACAGCTTGAGCGGTCTATGCCATCCGCTGACTCTGTAGTTCTCAATCCTGGTTCTGGAGTATCACTGATCTGCACAATTTTAAGTACCTTTAAGCAAAGTTCAAGCAATGCATGAACTAATTAACAAGCCCTTCCTAAGGTGAACTGGGTCTGTTGAAATGCAGGACAGTGGAGGTGGCGTTTATACACAATGTAAAAATAGTCTCCATTTCCCAGCACATTACTTTTACACTCTCACACATCATAAACCAGGAATACAGAATTAGCCACAGAAGTTGATGAGGCAGTCTGTATTTTTAATATATAATTAGTAGAGATGTGGGAGGACACATTTTCAAGGTTCGTTACGATGCTTAAAATCCTTGAAAATGCTTGAATTTTAATGTTTTTTTTTTTTCTAGGTTTGAAAAGCGCAGAAATTTTGTATGAAGTGGTTAAATAGGCTTGAAAACGTAACTATTATTTTCCATAATAAATAGCAGATCTGGCTGATTAGTTGCTTATTAGATATAAAAAAAAAATAAGTCTCAGAGCCAAAAATGAAAAACTGCGTCGCTCTGGCCTCACTTGCGCCTGTGTGAGCGTGATGGGAATCAAGATCATTAGGCTCAGCCACACGGTCAGATAAACACTGACGCACAACAGACGCAGCGCTCGTGGTCCTTGTACATATACTGTGATCATGGAGTCGCCGGCCGTGCGGCGGAGATCACCCGAAACATTCTGCGAATGAAACATACACATTATAGAAAAGCAGTACTCTGACGAGAGCCGGCTCCCAACGCTCACGTAAAAAGCTGTCTCAGAGAGCGTGTTTGTGACGAACACATCACTTGATAGTGTGTGACTGTGATCTGCCGGTCTGTTCATGTGTGACCCGTCCCTCTGAAGATACAGTGAGTCGCAGATAACTGCACCAACATGCCGAGAGGTTGCCGATTTAATGAGCGTTGGCTGGAAAACAACAAATACAAACCATAGATGAGATGAAGGCAAAACCCATGAGTAGCCTTTTGGAAAGTGTGCAGAATGACCTGCAGCTTTTCACGGTGGGAAGGTCTGCTCTCTCAAGTCCCGTTAAAGGTCAGTTGTAGTAGAAAATATGCGAATACACAAACGTTACACATGAGCACTGATTTGTTTATTCACATTGCTAGCTGGAGAATTTGCAGGCTTAATTAACGAGGCACTGTGTGAGACAATGTGGCGATACTGCTTTTGCCTAACCCTGTCAATTAGAAAGAGGAGAGGGGGCGATTCGAAGGGCCTGTGACTGACCGGACCTTTAGGACGTGTAGTAATTGTGTATTTCTGGCAGAATTGTAAGGGTTGTGGGAGTGTAATATCTATTTGTGTAATATCATTTTCATTTCAGTAGACAAATGTAAATGCATATTGGCATATGAAGTAAATGACTTTAAGGCTGCACTTTAAATTAATATAATATTATAATTGTAAATAACATCAGTGATATTGATTGAATATGGAGAATATTGAACAGGTTGACTGCACCAGTCATTCGCCATCTGACAGGTGCAGAAGGCAAATAACAGTTGGATCACATTTACTGTGTTTGGCAGTTGAGGTCACTGCTGTAAGTGCATATCCCATATTTGTCTCACAGGAGTCTTACAGGCAGATCATGAAGATGAGGCCCAAAGACCTGAAGAAGCGGCTAATGGTTAAATTCCGTGGTGAAGAGGGCTTGGATTATGGAGGAGTAGCAAGGTGAGACATTGTCTTGGCTTTCTTCATTTCCTAGGATCACAGAGGCCCCTAGCTTCCCCCAGGCATCTCCCTTCAGTCTGTAGTTTTAGTGAGTTAAAGTTTGGTTGAATCTTGGCAAATCCCACAGTGGGGAAATTCTCAGTGTCACAGCACAAAGGGATAGCAAGACACTCGGATGCAAAAACGTAGATAAATTACCCCTATATACACAATATAAATAATAGAAGTAAAAAAGCAATAACAATATTATTTACAGATTATTTACATCCACCATGTCCTGAAACGTTTGTTCTCAGATTTAATCTGAGGATTAGGTTGTGTTGTTGCATTGGTCTACAAAGGCACATTTGTGAATGCTTTAACTTCTATGTTTTATTTCTTTTCTTGTGTGTTTTTTCTTCAGGGAATGGTTGTATCTTCTTTGTCATGAGATGCTGAATCCATACTATGGCCTATTCCAGTACTCCACAGACAACATCTACACACTGCAGATCAACCCAGACTCATCCATCAACCCTGTGAGTTATGCAACCTCCTCTGGCAGGGTTATCATCCTGAACGTCACTGCCTCTCTGCAAATCACTCTGTTTAGAAAAAGTTAAACAAATAAAGGGATGGCTCCCTGACATTTGCAGCCTGTGGAGGTCATGTGTCTGAGACTACAGACTGTACGTCTGTGAAGACTGACCCCGGTGCCCTTTTTAGACTTGTGCTTTGTGCTGTGTTTCAGGACCACTTATCTTACTTCCACTTTGTGGGGCGGATCATGGGCCTGGCAGTCTTTCATGGGCACTACATCAATGGAGGCTTCACACTGCCCTTCTACAAGCAGCTCCTGGGGAAACCTATTCAACTCTCTGATCTGGAGACCGTGGACCCAGAGCTGCACAAAAGTCTCGTCTGGATCCTGTGAGTAACCCAGAGCCACAGTGACCATTTACACAGCAACCATTTACATTAATGTATTTACTAGGATTTACTAGGATTGGATATCGGTAACGATACTTACAAAATTAGCTGAATTGGGTATTGAATTGAATAATTGGTCTGATCCAAATGACAGATCCGTTCACGGTTCTCGCGCCACTGGTATTCTAGGCTTCATAACCCAGGATGAGAGTAATCTACAGACATCATACACATATAGCAAACAACAAGACTCCCCCTATCCAACCAGCATGGTGCCCTTGACCGGTCATCAACTATCAGCGAGTAATCCAGCTCGTTCTTTATATAAGGAGAACCGAGAAGAGAGAAGCTGCCCGCTCCTCTTAAGTCTCACAGACTTCAAATTTCAGAATAAAAGTCCTAATCCTGAGGTCCAGCACAGTTATTAACTTTAGTTACCAATAAACAGAAATAGGGTTCATTTATATCTGTGTTCATTTGTTTTACAAAGTTAGGAAAGTGCTGAATACATCAATTCTAATGCCTTAAGTTTCTCCCAGATGGTCAGGCATATGGTTTATTAATTCAACAATGGTATCGTATTGGGTATTGGCCAATCCGCAAAGTTCATATATCAGTATCTGTATTGGAACAGAAAAAGACAGATCGGTGCATCCCTAATTTCTGATTGTTCCAAGATCTTTGAATGTAGATGTATCTACAGCCTTCTATCTGATAGCAGAGTTTTTGGGATCTGGCCTTGGTGATCTTCACCACACACTTTAAGAAATAAGAGCAAACCACACTAAATGTTTGAGGTTTGAATAAGACCAGCTTATCCACAATCCTCCCTAACCATGATCTGATCATCTGCAGCTGATTTCTATTCATTAAATTGTACAAATGTTTTTTTTTTTTTTTTTGGGAAGTTCAGTTCAGTTGAGTGTTTTAGTTATCACTCAATGTTGTTCAAATGAAGATCAAATGTCCAGATGTTAAAATATATGTTTTACATAATATAACTTTTACACATGGCCGTAAGACAAGAACATGGTTTGCAGGAGGGGTTAAGAATTAAAGCCTGAATGACTCAGGAAAGGTCTCAGGCTTTAAAGGAATTCCTCAATGTCTATTTGACTTTTATTCTGCAGAGAGAATGACATCACGTCTGTCCTGGATCACACGTTCTGCGTAGAACACAATGCCTTTGGCAAATTCCTCCAGCATGAACTGAAGCCCAATGGCAGGAACATCCCAGTCACAGAAGAGAATAAGAAGGAATACGTGAGGTATGACCGACATGCAGCTAGAGGGATCTAAGCAAGGGCTATAATTTCAGCGTCTGTCTGGAAGACTGTCTGTTAGGAGCATATCTGCCAGTAGAGGGCAGCGCTGTCTGGGAGTTTGGCAGGCAGTTCAAACACTCCCTTGCTTTTTCCACTGTCAGCGTGATTAAGTGATGCTAAACTCATAAGCTGCTGGTTGGGTCTTTATTGTAGTTGAACAAAAGTCAGATGTGAGTGATTGGTGACTTGTTCATAGAGGCTCTGGATGTGCAGTCTGTCTCTTTAGTTTCCAAGTTGTGCTGGAGTGTTCTCATGACTTTTCTACTGTCTGTTTAGACTCTACGTTAACTGGAGGTTTATGCGGGGCATTGAGGCCCAGTTCCTCGCTCTGCAGAAAGGGTTCAATGAGCTCATCCCACAGCACCTGCTCAAACCGTTTGACAACAAGGAGCTAGAGGTATGCTGTTTACATTAAAGACTCTGAAATAGCTTGCTTTGGCTCAAGTAATACTGCAGTCTTTTACTTAAATAATAATAATTATAATAATGCCTCTCTTGCAGCTGATCATCGGAGGTCTAGGGAAGATCGATCTGAACGACTGGAAGGCCAACACGCGGCTGAAGCACTGTGTGGCTGACAGTAACATAGTGAAATGGTTCTGGCAGGCTGTGGAGTCTTTTGATGAGGAGAGGAGGGGAAGGCTGCTCCAGTTTGTCACCGGTTCAACACGCGTACCTCTCCAAGGCTTCAAAGCACTGCAAGGTGGCTAACAGATGAGCCATGCACACTATTCCTCTCACACATTACACCTTTAATTAAACCCCAAACCGTCCTTTAACCTAAATTACACATAGGCAGTGTCAAACTACCACCAGCTCATGAATTTGAACGAATCTAAGCTGCAGTTCGTTCTGCTGTCAGTCTTGGAGAAATGTGACAAATGTGGCGTTTTTAGAAGCAGAATAGTCAGTGCTCAATTCATGCTAAGTGGGGTTTTAAAAAACCTGTTAATACACCTCTTTTACATCGCATTTTTTAATCAGGTTTATTCTTTTGTTGCCCGAATGTAATGGGAGACGCATAATGTTTTTAAGGTCGCCTAAAACATCTACAGTAAGATTTAGAGTAAACTGTAGGGGTGTAACGCTAACTCATGGTTCAGTCACACCATGGTTTTTGGACCTCATGGTCTGGTACAAGTTTGCTACAGTGAACTTTTTTTTTTATTATTATTTAAATTGAATAAATGTTAGTACAGGTCACAGTTTGTTCCCTCCTAGTGGTGTATAGCGCCCCCTTTGAGGTACAACCTGTAGTGCGTAAACGTCAGCATGTTCGATTTGTTTCCCCGCGCACACACAGTCCTCGTCCGATCCACCATGGTTTCGTGAGTTGACATTTCTGAAACTGTCATTTCTGAATGACTTGGTGTTAATTGTCAATCACTTAAACTATAAACAGAACCGAGAGATAAAGAATGAGAGGTGGCAGAACGAATAAACCGTTCTCTCGTTTTTATTTGAAAGATTCACGCACAGCTTCTCTGAAGAAGGCCGACGTTCAGACTGTTTATGCGACACACTCTCCTGTTTCAGTAATGAGCTGTTACAGAAGTTCTCTAAAATAGTGCCCTAGTGCTTTTTGGCCTCTCGATTGCATCTGAGACCAGTCAGAGCATGACTCCAACTCTGAGCGAAAGTCCTGTCAGTCAATTTAAGACCTTAATATGGACCAAAATGACAAATGTCTTGTCTGTATTGAATAGTCAAATAGCTGTACTAAGTGGGGTTTTAATAAACCGTTTAATACACCTTCTGTGCACCACGTTATTTATAAGGTAGCCAATGAATCGAAATTAAGCATGAGAAGTACAGTTTTCAGGCAGTTTGTCAGCAGCTTCTTTTAATTTGAATTCTACAATATTTCTCAAATGATGCAGCAGCTACATTCTGTCTCCAGTAACCTACATGTCCGACACTGCAGCGTCTGCAGCCATTTGTATGAGAAGCCAGCCTCAAATACGTGCTATGACTCCTTCAACTCCCTGTGCAGTCTGTACAGACCATACTAACTCCCTCTTTCCACATTTCTTTCGCTTTGGGTCAGCGACGCAAATGGTGGCGCAAATCTGCATCTCCTAGGTAACATGAGGCACACTCAGTGGGGAAGTGTGAGATACTCAGCGGTTTATGATCTGCTCAGACTTTAAGGGTCTTGTCGTGTACACAAGGCTTAAAGAACAAGGGAGGGGAGAGGACACACAGCTACCCTTACCAGAACAGTACTCGTAAATACACCTCAGTTCCCACAATACCATGCAAATCCAGACTTTACTTGCTAAAGGCTGCAGATTAAGGTTCTGGGGGAAACATTATTAAGTCATAATTTATTAGTTTAACCTGTACTGTTTATTCTTTGTACAACTGCTGTACCAAACCATGACCAACCGTTACACCTCTAACAGTATTTAAAATTGTCTTTATTTATTTATTTATTTATTTTAAAGTAAAATATGATTTTTGAGGCTTAGTGTTGTCTTTCTTGTAATGCATTTGGGAACAGTGATAACTAGAATGCATCTTTGTAAGGTTCTACAGGTTCTGCAGGACCAAGACTCTTCACTATCCATTTGATTGATGCCAACACGGATAATTTGCCCAAAGCCCATACATGGTGAGGTTGCCAGCAATTGCACTATTTAAGCATTGATCAGAAATAAGTCTCGTCTTAATTTTTAATTAAAACCTTTGCTGATTGTCTCCCTATGTTTCTCTCTCTCTCTCTCTCTCTCTCGCTCACACTAGCTTCAACCGCATTGACATCCCGCCTTACGAGTCTTACGAGAAGCTTTACGAGAAGCTCCTGACTGCCGTGGAGGAGACGTGTGGCTTTGCTGTGGAGTGAAATGCCTCGTTCAGCTCGCCAGCCAGCCAGCATTGACTAACCCACCTAACAGCTCCTTACAAACCTCCTATTTCTCCCTCACACCCCTCCTCCTACCCCCACGCCCCCACAGGGTGGACAGACTGGTGCCTCCCTGCAGGCTTGAGCATCACCCGCCAGCCCCTCTCTCAGGAGCAAAGAGAGGGTAGCCACAACCAGGGGCAGGAACCTGCGTGCGTGCGCGCACACACACACACATACACACACTCACTCAAGCAGCCTGGGTTACTCACACACAACCTCTAGGCAACTAGGACTATTTATTAAATGGGATCTTGGTGTGGAATGCAAGTTTGTATTTGCATTGTTTTAATGACAGGTACCACAGAGAAGAGCATCAGAGAATCCGTGTCCTTTTGTGTGTCCTCTTGTGTCCTCTTGCAGAAATCCAGCTTTTTTTTTGTTTGTTTTTTTATATAGTTATTTTTGTTTTTGTGTCTGTATTTACGGTCACTTAAGTGGTGGGTCGTAGTCTTAAGTCTGGTTAGAATTCAGCCGAATTTGTACTGATTAGTTGCAGTAGCCCAATCCTTCTCTGATCCTCTCTGAGCCTGTGGTCTGAAGTAAGTGGTGGAGATTCTAGCCTCCATACAGGAGACTCAGCTGATGACACAGCCCAGTCTACCTAGTGTGTGTGTCGAAGGAACAGTTGGACTGGAGGTTCCATTGTAATGCTCAAATTGAACTGAATATCTCCAGCCCTAGCCCATTTCTGTGAGAGTCCCATCGTAGGATGGCCTTGTACATTTCAGTGGTATCCATTTCTTCTACTCTGTCGTTTTTATTAGACGTTTTAACTTCATGGCTTGTTGCGTGAACGGTATTAATGGAAAGCCCCCCACCCCCCTGATTAAGGATGTGAAAGTTTGGAAAGTTTTAGCCCTCTTTAGTAAAGTTGAATGAAACATGGGTGTGTGTGGGCACCCGTGTTTTAACAGAAGCACAGAAGCACATCTGTTTATGGCTCATAGACCACGTACAGGCTAAGAGGGACGGAAAGCCCTTGGAAATTCCGATGTCAGCATTATCCAGAAAAGCCAGTATTCGCAATGACATCTTTTAACCTTTTAAACGTCTCCTCTTTTTTTGCACGTTGCACAAAAGTTTTTTGTTTTTTTTTTCTTATTAATGTTTTTAGTTTTTAATTTGCTGAGCGTTTCACCAGATCAATAAACGGCTCCTTTTTCTTTTTTTTTTTTTTTTTAAAGATAACGTCGATTGAGTGACGCCATCGAGTATCAAGCAGTCCACCTGTTTCTGAACTCCATACTTTTTGGTCCATTTTCCTTTTATTGGAATATCCCGCAGATCTAAGGCAGACTGACTACCAGCCGTAGTGCATTTTCCATTGCGTGGGAGATTTCTGAAAAAAAATGTGGTATTGAGTCATGAATGTTTCAGAGAAGCTCTTATTGTCCTAACGTGTAATCGGACAGTGCTGATCTCTCCCGGGTTCTCTTGTTGACTTTAAGCATTAAGCGTTTGTACCACGTCCACACGAGTGCTTTCACTCACATCCACTGCAGACTGTTATTCATGTGTCCGTCACTGAAACCACTTTTTTGAACTAACATCTTTTTCTATGGCACTTTCACTAGCACATACAGTACAGCCATCCCTCATTCTCATTCCAAAGAGCGTGATCCGTTCTCCCCTTTGTAGAAGGAAGAAGAAGAAGAAGAAATAATAAGAATAATAATAATTAAAAAGCTGATTACTTGGACAGCAGTGCTTTTATATCCTCACTCAGCAGTGGCGATCCTCTCCCATTTTACGTCTCTTCTCCGGTGTTTGGCTTCAGGCACGTTTCGTTTAGGTCTTGGCGTATGGATGGGAAGAGCAGTGAGGGGTTCTCTGATTTCATTATGTGTAGTGCTTTGATGTGCATGGCACCAAAATTATCCTTCGTACAATTGACAGAAAAATGAGCCAATTTCTTAGTTTTAAGTGTTCTGCAACCACTTGATCTTTTTTTTTAACTAATTATTTATTACTATGTAATGTCCTTTTAAGTATTGCTGCTATTATCATTTTTCCCTGTTTTTCAGAAAAGCCTGATTTTCTTGTGAAAGCTGTACACTACTCTCTTTTATTTTATGTATGAATCAAAGTATTTAAACCTGCTGCTAATTCAAAGAAGCCTGTCCCTCGGCCTGGATTGAGTTAGCGTTGATGTAGGCTGGACCCCGGTGGTCATGTTCATATTTGTGATATATGCAATAAAATCCGACACCTTTATACTCCTGGTTCTGTCTTAACATGTCTTTTTTTCTTACATGTAACAGATTGAACAGAGTTTGTTTCATTTCAACAGCATTTGTGTGAATCGAGTGCTTCGTAATTGTTTTTGTTTGTTTTCTTTTCCCAGAAGACTTGATCAGTGATCTGTTGTTAAAACTTGGACAAACACAGAATGGTTAATGGAAAAATGGAAATTTTAATGTTGTGTAATAGTGGGAATGACTAGTGCGTTTGAAGACGAGTATGGACTTTGCCTGCAGGTTACAATTTTTGTTTAAAAAAACAAAACAAAAAAAAAAACCCAACTTTTTTTCCAAACGATGTGACCAGTATCATTTACTATGTACAAATATTAGGTCCTGAGTGTCACTGTTTATTGGATGCAAGAATAATGTAACTTACAATGTACTAAACATTTCTGAAAAGATTCCATGTAAATAAGATTATATTAAAGAAACTAAATTGAAAATACTTCCGCTCTCCTCTTTGTTTATTTTATGAGCACAGATGAGACAAAACATTAAAGCCTTATCCACTTAATATTCTGATGGTCATTTGTGTGTTGACTGTCCTGACTGTTTAGAGGTGAAGCTGTGGTGGATCTAGTGCATTCCACTGGTAAAAGAGAAAAGGGTGGTGGGTAAATCCAACAGTAAACAGGTTTATGCCTATGCTAACCCCTGTCCACCATCCCACAAGGGTTTACAATGGGCACACAGATATTTGGACTGGACTTAAGAGCAATGAAAAGAGGTCACCTGGCCTCAGTTCTGTTTTCTTTTACATCACTTGGACGGCCAGGTACACTTGCGCCTTTTACCCCAATAGCATCCCAAATGCGGGATATCTTTATTATTACTCAATGAAGTTTTAATACCAGTTAAAGGTTATTCCTCCATGTGTGTATCCAAGTGTATACATAAAGCCCACTTTCAACCTTGATTTAAGCTAAAATTCAAGGATAACTGATAATTAAGGTACTATATTTTTAGGCCTACTTGGCTCTGATTTTGGAGTCTCTTCATAACCCATTAGCTTACCAAGGCCCCATGCCCTGTGAATGTCTATATCCTTTTAAAACGTTCGTTTTAGCCAAAAGCTTAATATTATGCTCCGTTTGAGTCTGTATGACGTAAAGTTTTATTCCTGCACATATTATGCCAGTATACGGCACACAAGGCGGCGCTTGGCTAGTACTCCAGAGAGCACAGCATTACCAAAATAGCCTGTATCTACATCTATCTAATCTACATTTATGGCATTTAGCTGACACTCTTATCCAGAGCGACTTACAATGTTACTCATATAACAGATGTGGCCCAATGTAGTGTTAGGAGTCTTGCCCAAGGACTCTTATTGGTGTAGCGCAGCACAGTCACCCAGACCGGGAATCGAACCCCAGTCTCCCACATGGTGGGGTAACTCACTGGCAGGTAGTGGTGTTATCTGTTGCACCACACCAACCATCTATCTAATCTACATTTGTAGATTAAATGCTGATAGATTTCAATAGGACGATACGTTATCTGGTGATATTTAGTTGATGATAATCGTTAGTTTGGTGTAGGAGTAACATTACTGGATAAACGTTGGTGTGTGTGTGTGTGTGTGTGTGTAACTGTGCGTATAGCTAGCTAGGTAGAAAATGTTTGAGAATGTTGAAAATGATAAATTTACAGTGTTGTGCTGCAATGCCTTTTAAATTGAATTCAATTCAATACAATTCAAATGTATTTATATGTAGCACACTGTAGATCCGGGTCCGAGCCTCTTTTCAGCAAGCCAGTGGCGACAGTGGCAAGGAAAAACTCCCTCAGTTCGAGAGAAGGAAACCTTGAGAGTAACCAAGACTCAGAAGGGGAACCCGTCATCCTCAGGTCTGTAAAGTAGTCAAATTTTGACTGTGATAAATAATATGATAGCAAATAGTGCTGTTATTAATGATGTAATAAAAATTACAGTATTTTATAGGTACTGTGATTAAATGTACAGTATGCATTCTGCAAAATGTACTACAGCAGCTTACTAGCTCATTACTGCCAGTAGGTTACTGTGTTTGTTCCAGCCTATGCTTCATACTTCCTCCTCCAGATGTATCGCCGATCCATAGGTGCAGAAGTGGTAAGTTTTGGGTATGTTTGTACTGTCTAGTGCACTAGATGTGGGTCTGGGAACAGTGAATTTTACTGTATTGAAAATATTATGTAATATGCTGAAGCCAACTTATTTCAGAGTCTACTGAAACCAATATTCCAGAGCTCAGTCCAGCCATCATAAACCTGAGTAGTCAAAACACTCGAGATAAAGTCATGTTTAAACCTGAGTTGTTCTGGAACAAAGTGCCCTTACTTTATCACTTCAGCGGATCCACTGGAGTTCATATTATTATGATCTGAACGTTGTGCTTACTGTCTCAGATGTCTAAAGCCATTTTGTTGACGGGTGTATCCCATGTGAGCCTTTCACACGAGCCATGAAAACACAGTGCAGGAATGTAGTCCCATTAAAAACCTACTTACACTCTTAAACCTCAGCAGCACCAACACACCCCGAGGATTCACCCACTGGTCTGTGAGAACCATTTTGAAGCATGGAAGTAGTCACTGTGGCATTGCAAACTCTTCAGTGAAGAAATCAATGTGTTCAGCAGACTAAACAGTATCCCAATAAACCAACAACAACAGCAGTATAGAGAGTACACTACTGGTAGTGCATTCAGTAGTCTGTAGCTTGCGCCCACAGGTCGGATTCTCAAAAAGATAAACTCTAAAATTCAAGAATGGTCTAAAATGCAGTTCTCCAGAAAATCTCAAGATGTTCTCAAATGTTCTCAAAAGACAGTCTTAATTATTTTCTTAGGTTTTACTAAAGGCACTATAAGAAAGTATAGTTAAGAAACTATTCTACCTCACTGGACGCAATATTTATTGCACACTGCATCATTTGCACACTACTCCCAATTATTTATTATCCTCTGTCTGTACTGTGTTGTGTTGCACCATGGTCCTGGTTGGTTCGTTTCACTGTGTACTCTGTATGTAATTGAAATGACAATAAAACCCACTTGACTTGACTTGACTTGACTTGACACTCATCATCATTTTCTTATTGAGGCCAACTGTAATAAAGCCTTTTATGCTGGATTCCCCAGCTCATCATAAACAGTGCAAAATATTTTTTAATTTCCCAGTATTCAGTCAAACCCGTGCGCTGGAGAACAAAAAGGAGAAAGAACAGAATTAAACTAAGCGTTCAAACATTTTCAGTGAAACAAGAGCTAGAAGTGAACTTTCCTGATGCCTCTGTTTATGTTTGTTTCCGGTCTCCGCCCCCTATAGCCCCGCCTTATCGTTAGTGGTCCCACCTGTGCCTCCTTTGTAGCACTACCCTCTTGTTAGTCTCAGGTGTTGCTTGTTGGCCAGTTTGTCTAAGTACTCCCTTTGTTTCGGTGGTGTGTGTGTGTGGCAGTCAAAGGTTTGTTTGCTTGGCTGCTTAGCTTAGCCTAGCCTAGCCTGGTTGGTTTCTCTTTGTTTGCTTCTCTTTTGTTGGTTTTGGTTTCTCGTTTTGTGTTTCTTTGGTTTCTAGTTGAAGTTTTTGTTTTGTTGTTTCTAATAAATATTTTCGGCGTCTACGTTTGTTTCCGTCTCCAAGCTCACAACGTGACCGAAACAAGTCCGGTGGACTGATGAGGTTAAAATTTAAAACTCTTAAGACAAAATCAAGTTTTGATTTTGTCTCCCCTATAGCCCCGCCTTATCGTTAGTGGTCCTACCTGTGCCTCCTTTGTAGCACTGCCCACTCGTTAGTCTCAGGTGTTGCTTGTTGGTCAGTTTGTATAAGTACTCCCTTTGTTTCGGTGGTCCTGGTCTGGTCTTGTGTGTGTTTGTTTATATCAGTTCATGATTTGTTTGCTTGGCCTGTTTAGCTTAGTTTAGCCTGGTTGGTTCCTCGTTGTTTGCTTCTCTTTTGTTGGTTTTGGTTTCTCGTTTTGTGTTTCTTTGGTTTCTAGTTTAGGTTTTTGTTTTGTTGTTTCTAATAAATATTTTCAGCGTCTACGTTTGCCTCCATCTCCAAGCTCACAACGTGACCGAAACAAGTCCAATGGACTGATGAGGTTAAAATTTAAAACTCTTGAGACAAAGTCAAGTTTAAAATGTAGACGTTCCAGAACAAGGTGCTCTTACTTTATCATTTTACTGTGTCCTAGACTTCATATGATGCTGGCTCGGAGTGTTGTGCTTTCTGTCTCAGTAGTCTAAAGCCATTTTGTTGACGAGTGTCTCCCATGTGAGCCTTTCACTCGAAGCCATGAAAACAGCGCAGGAATGAAATCCTATTAAAAACATTCTGAAACTTTTAAACAGCAGCAGCACCAACAAATCCTGAGGGCGTTCACCAAGCTTCTTTAATAGCAGCTTTAGTGGCACTGCAAACTCATGACTCTGTTCAGATTCACAGACTATCATACTGAATATATGTCCAACTCTGGACTCTGCTTCTAATGAATGCCTTTAGCTACTTTTAAATTGCACCCATTGCTGACACAGATGTGCAAATGCACACACACACACACACACAAACACACGCACACACACACACACACACACAAACACACGCACACTGCTTGTCTAGTCCCTGTAGGGATGTGCTGCCAATAGAATAGGAGCAGCTCTCTAGAGCAGATTAACATGAACCTATTGGCAGCATATCTTAATGCCAGGCATGGGCAAAAACTGTTGCCTTTGGTATTTTTAATACACTCTCAGAATCAGAAAAAGAAATTATGTGGTTAATATTATGTATTGTGAAGCATAAACTGTGAAAAACAAGATGTCGCATGACTATAGATCATCAGTTTGCCTCAAGTGAATGTGTTTTTAAACAAATCATGATGGAATTGAGAAGACGAAGGACTCTAGACTTTAAAAAACATAAAGTTGATGTATGGGACTTTTTGGACTTTTAAATTTTAATAATATTGAGCATTTATATATATATATATATATATATATATATATATATATATATATATATATATGTAATGTCTTGTATGTTTCTATTGTAAAACAAGTTTTCTATTGATTAATAAAGCTATAAAAAAAAAAAAGCAACAGGAGTATGAAGCCCCCCAGCATTGAGCTGTGAAGCAGTGGAAGAACTGTGCTCTCTGGAATGATGATGGATGGTGGAGCTATATTCCAATACTTTTAGGATGAGTTGGGAAGTTGGGGATGATGAGATGGGGTGGTGATCATCATCCAACATCATGACTTCACTAACACCCTTGTTGCTGAATGCAGTCAACTCCTCCAAACCCTGGACAGTAGAGACAGTTACTCCAACAAAAGCAGGATAAATGAATGAGCAGGTGTCCCAATATTTTTTCCCCAATACTTTTGTCCATGTAGTGTATACCCTATACCCTAGCAGAAGGGCAAAGAGTGCAACCACTATGTGGTTTTAGATGCAGCCAAATAATTTGTTTATTTCTTATACATAAAACTTTTGCTGTGTCCAAAACCACATACTGCAAAATAGCAAAATATGCACAAGTACTGAATTCGTAATCATAACACAGCAGCATGTGGTTTTGGATGCAGCCTTAATGTTTAAGTTATCAAGCCAATCTACCGGGGAACAAAACCTTCAAGGCCAAATGAGCTGTCCATGAATTACAGAGCAGTGACACCTTCAATCCTTTTTAAAAGAGTCATTACTTCAATTAAAATGAACTGTCATCCTTTTCAGCTCGAATGACTGGTTAAACAAGCAAGGAATCCAGCTCTGGAAAACACCCCTGCCCATAATGAGGTCTCTCTCGCTGCAGACGCTGACAGTGATACGTGTGGAGGAAAGAACCCAGGCATAGGAGCCACAGCCATCAAGGCTGTCTGATTAGCTGCCATTTTCACTTCACAACAGAGCGTCAACAGGGAGCTGTCTCTAACGCCTCACCTTTCCTCTTTCAAGGTAGAAACGCAGAGGCTGTGGCTCTAAAATCATAATTACATCTCACTTGGAAATAACCTTGTGCCAGACGCTCGCTGCATACGTTTCAGCAGTTTGTCTTGAGCAGAAGTGATCCCGGGGAGCCTCTGCTAACCTCTGCTAATTTCTGCTGTAAATGAACTGCAGAAGTTCCAGATTTAACAAGTTTCATCTAAAATGAACCAAACATCTGACTTAAAGCCTGTCTGAGTAGATTACAGACAGGCAGATCAAACCCGAAGTATCAATATGATCAATCCTGATGATTCTCGCTCACACAGGGAGTGAACGCTAAGTAAACCCTCACATAAGTGCAAAGGCTTAACCTTTTATAATGCTGGTCATACTGGTTGGCCAGTTAAACCATCAAACATGCCTTATACTGGTCAAGAGATAAGCTGAGCTACTTAGAAAAGACCCTTAGCTAGTTGGTATCAGCTAGGATCCAAAAGATTCCTCTAAGCTTAGATGCTACTAAATACAGAGGTCAGTATGGAGACCATAATACACGACACTACACTTCACCCAAGTACTCTCAGAAGAGGAGGGTCTTCAGTCTGGGTTTGAAGACAGCGAGCGTTGGACTCTGCTGTTCAGACACCCAGGGGAAGCTCGTTCCACCACTTCGGTGCAGGACAGAAAAGGCCTGGATGCTTGTCTTCCGTGGATCGTAGGGATGGCGGTTCAAGCCGAGCCATGACCACCTTACACTGGCTGGTCTGTGTTTTTTTCCAGCAGAGTGGTCTTTTGCACTCAGCAGGGGGTTTTGTGTTTTGTGAGCTACTCCTCCTGCAACCATCATCAAACATCTCTGGAACTCTGAGACCAGACTGAGGGCCTGGCCGATCACATAGCCCTGCACCCCCCCAGCTTCCATTTCAACCATCATTTGGCTTCAAAACGCTGCAATGGGAGTGAACAGGGACGTACTGTCCACTCTTATATACTGTCTATGGGTTGACCACCTTCAGCTGGCTTGTCATTTATACAGCAGGGGGCGCCATAAAGGGTTTACCTATTATAGTAGGCTTTCATACGTGATAATATTGTGATTTCAGTGTAAACCCTGCTGCTATACTGTCAAGAAAACGAGTGCTATCTCCCGTCCCTAATGAGAACGGGGAGATCACATTGACATGGGTTCAGTGCTAACTGTTGCTGTTGCTGACAGGCAGTGGCTAGAGCCGATACCTGAGCTTGGCTGAGGCTGTGGAGAAGAAACAGGCCTGCCGTCCAAGTCCTAATGAAAATGAAATGGTTGAGTTGCCGTCCAGGCAGAGCTGGTCTGCTGCGAGGTTTAATGAGTTCTGAAAGGAGGAGAAGAAGAGGCCAGAAAACGAGTCACACTTTCCTATAAATTACTCCTCAAATGGAGCTTCACCGCTGGCTCCTCACCGCTGGCTCTTCACCGCTGGCTCTTCACCGCTGGCTTTTCACCGCTGGCTCTTCCCCACACAGACAGATTTGGATATTTCTCCACACGAATTCTGACAAAAATTCATCTCCTGTGCTGAGATTGGCCTGACGATCTGGCTGTCCCGCCTGCATCCGAAACCACGTACAGTGCACCCCCTGGTCAAGATATCTGTTAATGTATATAGTTAAGCATGTAGAAGAGGAACGGGTCTCCAGAAGACGTCTCCAGACGTTAAAGATGAAGCCCTCTCTTCAACGTTGTAACATTCACAGTGATTCTAATAAGGGGGAAGAAAAGGAAAGAAGCACCATGCAAAAGTTTGGGCACCCCAAGAAATTTCAGCTCTCAGATAATTCGCTGGTGTAGAGTTCTACAGGGGTTCCCAAGATCAGAACCCAAGGGCATTGCTGAGCATTTTGTGCTGAGCCTTCTCTGTGATGGATTTGATGATTTGACCTTTTGGATGTTCTTCGATTTGTAACTGTGGAGGAACCTCTTAAGGTGCTTTGAGGAACCTTAGGAAAAGGGCTTTTTAGAAGAAAAAGAGTGCTTGAAGGTTCCTCAGAGCACCTTAAAAGTTTCCGACCACAGTTTCAAACTGAAGAACCTCCAAAAGCTCCTCAAGGATCCAATACTACTTATAGTTCTTTAATAAATATAATATATAAAAATATATATATTTAATATATAGATCTCCAATAAAAAGAAAATGTACTATGTAGAACTATGACAACTCAGAGAACCATCTGGATCCTTCAATAGATCAGTGCCTGGTCTTCAGATTGGCAGAGAACCTTTCGTATATGTTATTGAACTTTTTAAAAATGATTCTATATGGCATTAGAAATTAATTCTGGCTCAGCAGTCTAAGGTGCTACCGCTATGGCCCGGGGGTCGCAAGTTCAAATCCTAAGCCATGTCGCTTTGCCATCGGCACCCGGAGTCAGAAAGAGCATAAATTACCTTTCTCCCCTCGTCACTATTAAAGCTGTATCACGTGTATCGTTGGAGAGACATACCTCCTAGGGTCGGGAGCATTGCTAGTGCTGGGGGAGTTACGAATAGGTGGGTTTATTGGGAGAAAAAAGGGAAAAATTTGACAAATACATTTTTATAAAAAACAACCCATTTCAGTACTACACAGAACACAGGACACATCTCAAAATAACAAGACCCACTGTTCAACTATTTTAAGATGTGTTCTGAGGGTGGACGGATCAAGCAGGTTAAGCAGGTTCACACCAACCAGTGGTGCTGACCTGATGATGACCTATCACTGGTGGATGTTGTGTTTAATGGCAGAGCTGCACCAGACCTTGATGGAGGTGATTACTGGCCCAGTAATTGTTGAGGCAGGTTGCCGGGCTTTCTTTGTAATGGATTTTATGTTGGTGTTCCACTTCAGGTCCCTGATGATTGAAGCTCCTAGGTACTTGAGGGACTCCACAGCCATCACAGTCTTGTTGAAGATGGCGAGGGCCGGCAGGGCTGGAGAGCTCCTCCTGAAGTCCCCCACCATCTCCCCAGTTTTGATTATACTCATTTCCAAGTTGTTGTGCCTGCTCTAAAGGACCAGCTGTTCAACCACCTGTCTGTAAGCAGACTCACCGTCACCACAGATGAGACCAATGACTGTAGAGTTGTCTGCAAACTTTAGGATTTTGATAGAAGGGTCCGTGGAGACGTAGCCATTATTGCACAGTGTGGGGAGAGGAGCACATCCTTGGTGAGTGCCGGTCCTGATTGTTTGAGAAGCTGATGAGAATTACTCCAGCCTCACCTGCTGCTCCGTGCCTGTCAGACAGTTGGTGATCCGGTGGCAGGTAAGAGGGCATGCTGAGTTGGGCGAGTTTAGTGTGGAGTAATTCTGGGATGATGATAATGAATGCTGAATCTCAAGAATAGTAATTTTACTTTTATAGTTCTGCTAAAAGTGGGATTGTTTTTTTTGTATTTATTGGTTTTAACATTAGAGAAAAGAACAGCAGTGGCATTTTACATACCAGGGTCATATAGCATTTTTAAAGTCCACTCTTAACAAAGAAGAAAGATGACAAAGTTAAGAAAAAACAGCTCCACAGACTCAATAGTTCTTCACATGTCTACGAAATTCCAATCACATAAATAAAGCATTAAGACTTGTAGTGCGTGTAGTTTTAAGATTTATCAGCCGATCCTTCATAGTAATGCTCTACACAGATACATTTACATCCATAGATTCCAAGAAAGGCTTCCATATTTTCTCATGCAACAGGCAGGTCAGAAAGCCCAAAGGTACATGTTCCAGGATCATTCAGTGCCATCCTGAAACTGCAGTCACCCGGTCAGTAATCCAGTGTAATAGTATAGTTATCCTGGCATGTGTAACATACTATACAGCTTTCTTCTCTATATAATATCCCTACAATATTCACTTAGGAATAAGAAAGAGAGGATCCATTGTTCCTGTAATATCCTGTTTGTTTCTTTGTAAAATATCTTTCCAGTATTTCTGCAATTTGGGGCATGACCAGAGCCAGTGAGTAAGACACCCACCATCAATTTTGCTTAAAGAACATAAAAAAAATACGTCAGAGTGATAAAGCCCATTTTCTTTGCATATCCCAGATGTTTTCCCATGTCTCTTATGCGATTTCCATCCCCAGGTCCCTCTTCAATGCCAGTCTCAGTCCCTCAGTACACCGGCATGAGAGTAAGTAAGTAGTTCGGGATGGAAAGGTGGGATTTTTAACTCACAGCAAAACCATCATCATTAAAATCCGGTTTCTGCAGTCTCTTCGTACTCTCTTCCGAGCAAAATTAAGAGGTGTACGAATAGATTAACAGGATTTCATGAACTGAATCGGTCTGCAATTCAGTGTGAACGGACAGAGTCTTTACAACTGTGTCAAAACTGCAGGATCTTCCTCCTTATCCGGGATTTATCCTGATTGGCCAAGCTTTATATAATAATACCAATACCAAAATGATAATCCAAAAAAAAGTCTTAACAGTGAGTATTTAAACCATCTTATTATTAATATTAATATTTGTCTAATTATTGAAGTCTGAAGTTTATTACACTTTAAAATGCATGTAGTTGCATTATTATGCTATTATATTGTCATGTATTACATATCAGTGACATAAATGGTCTTAAAATGATGATAATATTGTTTATCGCAGTTATTTCTGGGACAATATATCATCCAAAAATGAATAGTCATCGTGACAGACCTAACTGAAGGTTCCTTCTCTGGTAAAGTTGCCATTTTAGAAATACAAGGATTTTGCGCAACAGCAGAACCATAACTGACAATCTTTTTCTTAGTTGAAAACTTCATCTAGAAGGTGCTTTAAATCTGGGTTCTATGTAGTACCAAAAAGAGGAAAACACTGCTGTGAGGATTTGATTGCATTCAGCAACAAGCTTTTTTTTGAGGTCAGGATGTTGATGATAATGGTTAATGACCACTGCCCCATCTAATCTCCAACTCCCCAACTCATCCCAAAAGCATTGAATGGAGCACCACCCATCATTCCAGAGAGCACAGTTCTACTGCTCCACAGCTCAATGCTTCCCCTCTATCTGCTCCAAAGAGTCTTATTCTATTGGCAGTACTTCTCTACAGGGACTAGACCAGCTGTGTGTTTGCATTTGCACATCTGTGTCAGCAGTGAGTGCAACTAGTGGGCAGTGGTGGCTCAGGTTAGATATCCAGGCTCGACAAGCTGCCACTGTTGGGCCCTTGAGCAAGGCCCTTCACCTGCTCTGCTCCTTGGGCTCTGGAGTTGGCTGCCCACCGCTCTGGGTGTGTGTGTGTGTACTCACTGCCCCTAGTTCACTAGTGTGTGTGTGTGTGTGTGTGTGTGTGTGTGTGTGTGTGTGTTCACTACCACAGATGGGTCAAATGCGGAGGACACACAAATACGTACGTGCACCTTAACTTAGAAGCAGCAGAATGGATTCATTAGAAGGGGTGTCCACAAACATTTGGACAGGATTGTGTATATTCAGTAAAATTATTCCTTCTGCAGACTTTAAGGTGACACTGATTTTATTTATGTGTTGTTGAATTACTTGAAACCTGTCGAATTCAAGTCTTACCTGAAAAGAAATCGAATCTGCTGGCTTCGGTTGACTTAAGAAATGCAGCTCAGATCTGATTACTGCATAAAAGCTCATAAAAATGAAACACCTCTGTGCTTTCGGCAGGTGTTTTATTTGGCAACCTGGCACAGATCGTAAAATGAGATGTTTTGCCAACAAATACTGCAGAACTGGGCACGGTTATTGGTCATTCTGGCTGAACTTCATGTACAGAGTACAAAGGAAATCGAGGACTTTCATTTCAGGACTGGGAATTAACCAGTCAGGAACTGGGTGGATCCTTGATGTTTTTCATTTTCCAAATCAGGCAATTCTGCACTGTCCTAAAGTATTTTAGCTTAATTAATAAACTCCATAGTACGCTATAATCCACAGCGAGAGCTGCCTGTATGCGTCTCAATTGGAGCATGATGGCTTAGTTTCAGTCTCATTACGGCTTGTGAAACTGGATCCATTGCCAACAAAACACTAAAACATTTTGTGGGGTTGATAGTTTTGCTCCCAGAGAGAGTAAAAGAATGCTGCAACTGTCTAGGTGAGCTCAGCAACCTGATATTTTTTCCACAATAAACATCTATTATGAACCATACAGTCACAACAAGCCACAAGCCAAGTGTTCTAGCCACATCGTCCATCTTCTAAAGGACTGTCAGGAGTCAGAGAAGGCCAGATGTTCTCGGCACTGAAGAGAATTTGCTTTGAGGCGTAAGGGCTGTTTTTTGAAACATGAGCTTAAATAAGTCCCAGCTAACATGCTCAACATGTGTGGCTCACATGGGTGGAACGTGGGCTAGGTGGGTTCCAGGTGGGCATGGGCTCTGAGTTCGTCCATGTGTTGTTACACGTGGCCCTGTCGTTACAGCCCATCCTAATCTCACATGGGTTCATAATCTCATCTAGGCCTATCTATGTGCAGACGGAGCCCATGTTTAACCCTAACCTGATCCCATTACTGACCCCCAGTGGGACCCTGGCGGGCATCCATATGTGGGCCAATGTGGAACCCATTGACAAAGCTTTCTAGGTATCAGCTAGGCTGACCATACAGGCCCCACATGTGCATGGTATCTAGCAATGAAGTACCACTGCCATTGTGATTGCCTGATGTTTGGACAGGATGCATCTACATGTGTTCTGATGGTGCTAGAACTCAATCAGTACCCGAAAGCCGTCAGCATTGGGGACGCTGTTGGCACTCACTCAATCAGCCTGGACCATTTCTATTTGTCTTCAATTCAGTGTGTTTGCCTGATGAACGTGTGGCTGAGATGCTGCAGTAAATAAGATTGTATACACACTGGTTCACAGCAGGGGACGGGGCAATTTGTCCTTCACAGTTCTGTCTTGCCTTCCATACATCTCGCTCCCCCTCATAGACTCTATTTCCCTCTATTTCCCTCTGTTTCCTGTGTACTCAGGTGTATTAAGGCTCGTTTTCGAACCCATTTCAAGTGCGTCTGTCGTCGTCACTGTTTGGATTGGAGCTTGACTTGCTTAATAAAAGACACTGAAATGTCAGATCTTTCAAGAATGGCAAAATAGCTTCCACTGTCTGCAGATCCAGTGATTTTATGAAGTCAATTCCTTCCACTTTTGTCACACTAGTGCAGGCATTTTAATGACTGCTGTGTGCATTACTGGTAACGAGTCTGAAATTGTGTGCGTGTAAAATGGGGAAATATAGCTGAGATAACTGGGATTCATCCAACGATGAACATTTTTATAGTGTTTGTCTCTCTGCTACTCTATGGACGGCACCTAATTCATTTCCCATGTGTTTTTATTAGATATATCAAAATATGGTTTTCATTTTTCCCCTTCCATTTCCTTGAGAGTGTAGCACAAATATTGCGTAATGCCATGAGGTGCATTATGCAATAATGGCCTTGAGGTTCCTTTAGGATCCAGATAGCTGCCAGTTCAATCCCCTGGACCAGCAGAAAGTGGGGGGCAGTGGATCAGACTCCTCTATCAATACCTGCATTCCAAAGCCTAGGCTTGCAGCTCCATTTTTCAGCCTGGTTAGACGGTCAAATTGACAGTCCTACCTCGGTTTTGCGGTGGCTGCCCAACACTTTGGGTGTGTTTAAACATAGAGGCTGTTGTGCAGTGGCGATAAAGAAGATCCCAGATCCTAGATTAATGCTAGATCCACAGTTGATGCACCATTTGCATTTAACTTAGTCCAAGTTCTCACTGAACTCCAGCGTGGTTCTGTATGCAATAGGTGACACCGCTACAACAACAACAAGTCAGCTGGTGAAATTTCCTCCCTCCTAGATCTTCCTCCATCAGCTGTGAGTGGTGTTATTATTGAACAGTGGAAGCATTTAGGAGGAACAGCTCACAGAGAGCAGCTCAGCCACAGAGTGTCAGACCACGTAAAGTTACAGAGCGGGGTCAGGAGCTCAGAGCATAGTGCAGAAAAGTCTCCAATAACTGCAGAGCTCCAGACCTGCAAATGGGGATCAGCTCCATATTAATGCCTATGGCTTTAGAATGGGATGTCATAAAAGCTTCTGTAGGTGTCCCAATATATTCGTCCATAGAGTGTATGTCTGCCATTTCTTTTATGGGTGTGATATCTGCATTTTCTTTTATCATTTTGATTTGATTAGGCCGGTACTTCGTTTGGATTTAATGGATTGGCTTTTTATTGTATTCTAGTCCTGAAATCAGAAATGCCAAAAGTGTCCCATGTTAGGCTTATTTAGGCTCCTGATAATTAACCCATCAGTTTGGGTGTTACTGTGCCATAGTCAGTAACCTAGTGGCTGGCCTACACAGCCCTCTGAGGGTGCACGTAAAGGTGCACGTATTTGTCACTGCACTATGTACAGCAAAATGTGTCCTCCTCATTTGACCCATCTATGGTAGTGAACACACACGTAAACTAAGGGCAATGAGCACACACACCCAGAGTGGTGGGCAGGCCAACTCCAGCGCCTGGGGAGCAGAGTGGGTAAAGGGCCTTGCTCAAGGGCCCAACAGTGGCAGCTTCCCACAACCCTGTCATCAATAGCACAGAGCTCTAACCACTGCCCCTACTACATTTACATTTATAGCATTAAGCAGATGCTCTTATCCAGAGCGACTTACAAGGTTACTGTTATTACAGAGGTGGGCCAATGCAATGTAGTGTTAGGAGTCTTGCCCAAGGACTCTTATTGGTGTAGTGCAGTATAGTCACTCAGACCAGGAATGCTGTGGTAGCTCACTGGCTAATAGTGGTGTTATCTGTTACGCCACACCATCCACCAACCACTACTAATCTAGCACTGTGAAAATAGACCTGCAGAATCACCCAGCTGGCTCATCCCAGCATTTTGGTAGAAAAAACAACCCCTCAGTTGTTAGAGAGTAGGACTTACTGCGGCCAGCATTTCAGCAGTGTTGATTTGAATGGACAGTGTTGATTTCCGTCTCCTTGCTGTAATTACTACAGACAGCTCTCTCCAGTGTTATTGATTTCTTATTCAAAAGAAAGTTGCTTGTGTAACTTATGAGGACTTCTTGGAAAAGCATTCTAAATTCACAGCAGCATTTTGTCCTCACCACTGCTTTATTCTGAAGTGTGCTGCCGGGCTGTTCTCATGGTCAGGCTCTGTGAGGTGTGGAATATGCTTGGTCTGTTCGCTAAGCTCACCTCCATCACAACATGTTCTTTTCCCCATTGATGCAGGCTATGAGTAATGGAAAGCTCATGCTTCACCTCTGACACTGCATCGTCTCTGTGTGAGAGCTGAACGGTGTGAGAAACACCTTCTTTTCTTCTCCTGCTGCATCTTCAAAGGCTCATCTCTCAGGCCTTCAAAAACCCATGGTGTCCTTGTGTCTGCATACAAAGGAAAAATGGAGATGAGTTTTGGAGTTCTCTTTTGACGTCCAGCGATGCGGGGAGACGATGCTGATACGGGTGTGCGATTGCACCACTGGAAAGAGAACGGGCCTATAAAGCTCTCAGATTTATGAATGCTCCTAAAGATGAGCTGGATAATGTCACAGAGCTAATGAGCCCCACGATGCTCTACATGGACCCTATGAAGGAATTATGATATACGTGGCCAAGAAATGGTTTATTTTCAAATAGGTGATTACACTGTATAGTCCAAATATTTTTGGACAGCCATCTCCCAGCACTTTGGTAGATAAAACAACCCATCAGTTCTTACAGCAGTGATTGATTTGAATGTCCAAATGTCCCTTCTATTGAATGCATTGACCTATACGCTGCTTGTCTAGTCTTTTTAGCAAAATATTGCCAATTGAATAGGACCCTCTAGAGCATATAAACATGAACCTGCTGGCACCGTGCCTAATTTGAGCTGTGGAGCAGTGGAACTGCTTTTGACATGGGTTGGGAGTTTTCATTTATTTATTTGTTATAATTATTATTGTTTTATTTACCAGGGACAATGCACATTAATCAAACATATCAGTTTCCACAGCAATGTTGATGTACCAGAGTTAGCTAATAAGGTAATTTTCATCTCTAGTCCCTAGGCAGGTGATTACAGACTAAAGGCATAATGTCGTCAGCTCAAAAAGCACCGCAAAATCACTTTAACTGGTCAGCTATCCCAGTAATGGATGGCTTTGACTGAGAAGATGCTGACCTTCTCTGTCTATATTGTACAGGAATGAGGTGGGGATCCACCATCCTGACCTCACTAATACTCCTGTCGCTGAAGGCCATCAAATCTTCACAGCAATGCTGCACAATCTAGTAGAAAGCCAGAGTAGAGACAGTAACTCTTGGACTTTCTTAAAACATTTTTTAAAGGCTTGACTTTCTTGATTTCAGAAGAAACAATAAAAAAGCAGGTGTCCGAATAATTTCGCTCATATAGTGTTCCACTATGTTGTGTTGGCATCAGCTCTGGAGAGTGAATGTGCTGTAGTTGTATTTTATTTTCTGATAAAACCTGTGTCTGCAACCTTTATGAATTTTAGATAGAGGGATATGTTACTGAGCTCAAGCCTACAACACAGATAAGACCATAAGAACGGCTTCATAATCTCATAGAAGACAGATGTCAACACTGACGACCTGTGTTCTGAGGGCTCTAGCCGTGATTGAGGCTTACACTGCATTGTAATGCATTCAGAGGGTTTTCTAAAAGCAGTGATTCCTGTGGTAAGAAGATGTCAGTAGCAGATCCTCACAGTCCTGCCATTGTGGGTCAGACGTTTTGTCCTAGCACATCCCGCAGAAGCTCGAGAGGTTTGAGATCTGGGGAATTTGCAGACTGATGTTTCTGAAACTATTTCTGAACATTGTGTTCTTCCCACAGAGCATCCCAGTGCCATCACGTCCCCAGGTTCCTCACACATAGGCCTACTCGGGCATTACGTAAAAGTGATGTAAAAGAAAACGGGACTCATCAGGCCAGGCGACCTTCTTCTGCTGCTTCAAGCTCTAGCTCTGTGGCTCATGTGTCCTTTGGAGGAGCTCTTTGTGAATTGTTCCACAACAGCCCTTCTGATGGCTTGGCCTAAGTAGGATAGCCTTCGTTGCAATTATGCATCAATGAGCCTTGAAATCCCAATATCCTGGCGGTGGTTTGTGGTTTGTTCCTCCTCTGACCACTATTGGTTGCACTGCTGACCAGCAGCACCTCTCTGTCGTGCTCTGACAACAACCTTCAACCGTTGAGACTTCGGTCTTCACGCTTGACCATTTCTCTGGAATCCGAGATGTCAACTACGACACCCCACTGCTCAGTTACTGTCTACACTCTTAAAAGTAAAGGTGCTTTGAATGGTTTCTTGAGCGAGGCCATAAAAACCAAGGTTCTTCACACTCTACTCTACATCCCTATGATAAGCATTGGGCCTTGTTCACCAACCACTCTTTTAAAAACGGATTTTCTTAAAGCCCACTTGCACGTTTTTTATGAAGACTCTGACTTTCAGCAGTGTTTGCATATCTGGGATCCATCATTATAAAAGCATAATTGTGAACAATTCTGTGCTTCAACAAAACACATCATGTTTGCCATCAGCGTCCGGAGACAGAGTGAGCACAACAGGCTGTGCTCTCTCTCCTCATCACTCACTCTTAAGAGGTGTTGGCCGGCAGAGGAGTCTGTTAGCTGGAGTGGCGGAGCTAGTGACCCGATGCTGTCCTCCAAGTGTGTTGGCTGCCCGGCGATGCATCGGTGGCAGTTTGAAAAGAGGCGGAGGCTGGCTTCACATGTTTTAGAGGAGACGTAAAGGTCTGACCCTTCTAGTGTCGGGAGCACTGCTGGTGCTAGGGGAGCTTTAAATGAGTGGGTTAATTGGCAGAACCAATTTGGGAGACAAAGGGTAACATTTTACAAACAAAATGAACAATAAAAAAGGTACAAGTGAATGAGGCCTAGCTAACCATTTTTGGTTAATAAAACATTTTCTTAATATTATATTTATATTATATTTCATATATTATTAAATATATATTAAACATTTAAGAAACATTATTAATATATATTAAATATATATTATTATATAATAATATTTTATATTATATTTATTCTTATTTAAATTTTCAGTTTATAAAAAATAAAATTCAAAAAATAATAATAAATTAAATATTCAGTGTTTGAATCAATGCCCCAATTTTTTAGTTTGGAAAACATTTGATCACATTCTTTGCTAGTTCAGCATCAGTGTTTTGAATGTATATTTTTGGGAATGTTACTTAAAATTGTTTGTCTAACCGGGAATGTTGTGTATGAAACATTCTAATAACGTTATCATGCCAACCATTAAGACATTGCACATTTTTAGAACATCTCTGCAATGTTATTTCTGTAGCATTACAGGCTAACCTTCCTTCAACCTTTTAGAAAAGCTGCTGAACGTTCCTATAGCGTTTTCTGTTAGCTGGGATGGTTCTTGATGAAACCAAATGTGGTTGTTCTGCAGTATGATATTTGAAGACCCCCCTGATCACTTCTTGTATCTTAAGTATCAGGATTATATCAGGGTAAGGGCAAGACACATAAAAACGCAGGTGTGAACTCGGCCAAGATGCATTTAAACCAGTTACAAATCCCAGGACGCAGTCTGAGACGCATTTAAGCCACATGTTGTGACAGCCGTGTGAACTCATCCATCACTCCAAGACACATTCAACAACCGAAACCCCTCCCAGTACAACCAGTAATAACTGCTGTATAAGCAAATTTGCATTTTCCATCCAACACAGCGATCAAATTTTGGATTCTGTCTTACCAGACTACAATCCAGATACTACTCACATGAAGTGTGTAACATACATCCCAGACTCTGGCATGCACTGTTGTTATGAGATAATCAACATTACTTGCTTTATAATGGTCATAATTATTAGGCATTTCAGTTGTACATGCATCTGTGAGTCAGTTTTGACTGGCAGTGTAGAAGAGGGGGCTTTGGGGGGCATCATGAGCAACATGTTTATCAATGTTTAATGAGCTTAGTGTCTTTATAATGAAGAGGAGTCATTAATCCCATATGAATCATCAGATGGGATTAGAACTAGACTACATCACTGCACGTATGCAATATATGTTAATCTTTCTTATTAGACACTACGTACAGCTGTGCAACTTGGCCTAGAGGCCTGTTCTCATATTCCAGTGGAGCAGTGGAATTTAAAATAAGTTGTTAAGTCTGTTCTTAAGTGCAGGTTTATCTAATCGGCCTAATTTGAACTCCACATGAAAAAAGATTATCATTTATAGAGAAGCTCATAACTGGGAATATGGAAAATCACTGTCTATATAGATTTGCACCATTTGAATTAGGTTCCAGTGGCAACTATAATATATCTGTGTTATATACTTATGTCTTCTATAATATATAAGTGTTTCTATACTAATGTGGGTTCTAGATGTTCTAAATAGTCCAGATCATCTTTGTTTTCTTTACAGTAATTATCACTGCAGAAGTCATCCCATTCGTGGAATATCCTGAAATGAATGCTCTGCTTACATGCTTGTGGTTCCTGACGTACGTCAGTGGCTCAGAGCCCGAGTAGGCAGAGTGTGCATGTGTGTGGGACTGATCCGCAGAGCAGAGGAACCGCCCATTGTCCTCTGTCCCTGGGCCAATATGAAGAAGGGCACAGAAGGAGAATCTGGAGATTGTAGCATAACTGGAAACTGCAGTGCAATCAATACAGTCTCTGACCAAAATAGAATTACTCACTTTCAGACAACATTCAATATGCTGATCACACTGAACATCTCTCCAAGCAGTATTAGGAAAACAAGACAGATGATTGGTTCATTTTTCATTTCACATGACAACCACTTGTATAGGAAAAGGAGTCACCTTTTAGGCCACTTGCAGCACAATTCCCTGTGTTGTAATTGCCTGCTTTTGGAGACAGGAATATCGAAAGTCAATTTTTTTGAGTAGAGGAAAGTTAAAAATGCCCCATTTGTGTACTGCGCACTAATACTATAAGGTATACTAATCCTAACCGTGCAGGTATGGCAGGTTAGTACACAAAATATTAATACTAATAGTGATGAAGTGTCGCTATACCAACATACATCACTGCAAGTTCTTCGCCGCCCCCGTACTCCAAGCACTTGCATCATTATCTACCATTTTTTCTAATAACTGACAATTATCTCATTTCCACAGTTATTAATGCAGAGCCATAAATAGCAGTGATAAACGGCTTCCGGCCGTGTTGTAATCAATGGCTGAGGTTGCTGCCCTTTTCTAAATACACCCATCATTCAACCAAACACACTTCCCAGAGTTTCCATTCCACCCAGTTTAAACATGCTCAACTCCAGCTGAAAAACTCCGCCCATCATGTGTCATTTTAAACGAGGCGACCAATGAAACGAGAGTTCATCTGAACAGGAGTGAAGGCAGGGCAACTTTACTCATGTCTGTGGTTAAAAATGCTAGCATGCTAAACTTGAAGATCAGTGCTAATTCATTCAACATTCATTGGAAGGTTTTAGCAAGGTTTGGTGAAAAGACCCATTGCAGATCCCTTATCGCCAGGTAAGACCCCTCAGTGCTGGGTCAGACCCCATCAGTGCCGGGTCATGTAGCATAATGTAGAAATACGATGCTGTGTCTGTTTGCTAGCTGTGGTGTTCAGGGCGCTCATCACTAATGTTGCTAATGTTGCTAATGTTTACATGGACTGAGTGGGAGGAGTTAAACCTGCCGGACTGACTGTTTCTCCTCCAGATTGAAGCTCAGTAGGTGCTGGTCTTTAGTCTGTCCAGTCAGAGATGAGGTAATGTGGTGTTAGCATAAACACCTCACGCTTTGCTAAACTCCTCACAGGTGGATCCCTAGAGAACCTGACGCTGATACCCTCCGCTACCCACAATCAGCTCTGTTTAGAACTTGACGTGCTTTGGCCAAAACTAACTAGCTTTATGTCCGGGGTTCGAGACTGCCAGGCATGTTACCTGCCCTCCTGTTGGCTGTGCTGAAGCCCAGAGAAGATCTCATAGGGATGCTGGAAACCAGCAAGCGCGCTGTTAAGCGGTGCAGGTGGGCGTTCGATAGTGCTACTATTCAGAGCCAGACATGACGACGCAGTGACTGTGATAAAGGTCTCTTGCTCCAGACGAGAGTAGCTCCTCCCTTTTCCATTTTGCATTGCATTGTGGGATAGTATTGTCTATTGTAATCTTTGACACTGTTATCTATACTACATACTTCATACTCTAGTTAGTTCAAATAGAAAGTATTAGTAATTAGTAAACAACTGGGACGCTCCCAGTGTCTTCAGTCTTCCAGTCTGATATGTGGGTAGAGTATCGTCAGGCACTTTGACTGTCAGCTCACTTCTTTGCTGTTGATTTCTTCTTCTGTTCACAAGTCTGTCACTTAAAGAGGAAGAATGGCTTCTTGTCCGATACTTCAGAGCACCCATGCCTTTAATCTTACGATAATGTCTCGCTTAAAAGCATATGGTGCTTCCATTTTTCTTCTATCAGCAAAAGGCCTACATCCAGGATGGCTTCTTACAAACACTACAAATTCAGGAAATGTGAAGAGATGCACTCTGGAAGAGCTCTCTGTGGTTCCCTTTGAATCCTAATGAAGTGTTTGCCTCTGATATGCAGAGCGCCGAGTGTGTCGTGTCACAGCTTTCAAATCGAATCGAATCGAATCACATCACGTTTATTGTCACGTCACATTACACAGGTGTAAAGGTGAGAGAAAAACTTAATATAATAATAATAATAATATAACTTAATACTGAATATTTACACATTAACTTATACTATACTTATATACACACACATTATACACTCTATACACACACACATACATACATACTCTCTATTTACAATATTGCACTGGTTTAAAGTGGTTTAATGTACAGGTCTGATATAATCTGAATGTTAGAATCTGAACATTATTTACAAAAGGCACTGGATGGGTGTGAGTTCAGGTGTAGTGTGGGTGGGGGAAAGTTTTTGTGGGTGCAGTGTGACTTCCCTGTTACTCACAGCTAAACTGGACATGCGTAAAGACCAAATCTCAGTGGATGGGTTTTGTGAAGCTCATATACAGTGAAGCAAAGATATTTTTGCCCCATTCCCAGTTTCTTCTATTTTTGCATATTTAACACATTTCAGTGTTGCAGATCATCCAACTAGTTTTAATAAAATAAAAAGACAATTTGAATAAACCCACACTGTCAGCCTTCAAATGCCTTTTACATTTATTGAAGATAAAGATTTAGTCAAACATAAAAGATTTATTACATCACCTATGGAAAACTTAGATGGGTTATTGCCCTGTTAGTTACTAAATCAACCAGTTAATCAAATTTAATTGACAATTGGGTTACATTTCAGTAGCCACAGTTGTACAAGATTACTGCAAGTCCCTCATCACTCAACCCGTATGGCAGTGAGAAGCAGGCCATGTGGTTTCATGATGCCACATTCTAAAGAGATACATGCAGATGCAAGACAAAAACACTCAAATTTAAAATCTGGAAAGGGATATAAAAACATTGCTTAGGCTCATCCCACATTTACCAAAAAACATATTGATGATCCCCAAAACTTTTGGAATATATATTATAGTTATGTAAGTAATGGTATTGTGATGGTCAGGATCTGGAAGACTTGACTATCAGAAAATCCTGATGGAGAACATGTGCCTTTGTGTGTTACGTAAAGCTCAAGTGAGTTGGATTATGCAGCAGGACGATGATCTGACGCACACAAGCATGTCTTTTTCTGAATGGCTTAAAAGAAACAAAATTAAGGTTTAAGAGTCAAAGTCCTGACTTTAATCCCATTGAGATGATGTGGCAAGCCAACAAAACAGGCAGTTCATGCTCGAAACCCTCCAATGTAGTCAAATTAAAGCAATTCGGCAAAGAAGAGTGGGGCAAATGGATGCAATGGTATGAGATTTTCACTGTATGACAATTGTCTGTTTTATGGTTTGGTTTCACCGTGTACAGTATTTCACAGTTCTTCCTCTTGTTGTTCTTCTTCTTATAATTATTATTGCTATTATTATTATTATTATTATTATTATTATTATGCATTAACTCTTAAATGAATAAAAGTAAAATAGAAAATGTATCTATTTGAAAATAGATAAATAACAAAGGTTATTTATAATCATAAAAAAATATTTTTTCAATTATTCAATTTATGGTTTAAAACTAGTAAAAATAGTAACAAAAATTGATATTAAGCAATTAAGCAAATGTACATAATACAAGATATGATAACCATACATTTACATTTAAGGCATTTAGCAGACGCTCTTATCCAGAGCAAACCATCACCATGCAGAGCCGGTGATTCCAATGCTGGTGAGGACAGGAGGATCTTGTGGTCCATTGCTTTGAAAGCTGCAGAGGATAATCTGCTGAGGAGAATCTGCAGAGGAGACTCAGGACTGATGACAGTTTGGCAGATTTCGCTGCATGGAGCTTCTCTATATCTGCAATGAGAGATCTACTCTTCTAGTTCTTTTTATAGTTTCTGTAGAGTGCACCGGTTTGAAGCCAGACAGGTTGGGGTCCTGTAGATTGTTCTGAGTGAGAAAGAGAGGCAGTTGATAGTCTTCAGGTACACCACGCCAGCCCTACTCCACAGTGATGTAAAAGACTCATCACCAGTAATTGCAAACATTTGACTGCAGTTGCTGGCAAAGGTGACACAACCAGTTATTAGGTATAAGGGCTTTATTGCTTTATATATATATATATATATATATATATATATATATATATATATATATATATATATATATATCTTTACTAAATGGAATGATCATATAAAAGCTGCACTGTGTGTTTACTCATGTTGTCTTTATCTCGTACTGAAATTGAATACTTTTTCACAGCACTGTGTGAGGATGTGTTTTGTGAAGCTCACATGCATTCTAGTAATTAAGAGTGACCATTGACTGCCTAAGCAAATAAGCTAAACGTAATCGAATCACAGACGCTCCACTGCCCTTGCAGAACGTCACTTACTGGACAAAGAAAATGATCCTGACCATGATGCGTTTCCTTTTCTCTGACCTTGAGGGCAGTTTCTGCGCCAGTTTGTAAGGAGAGTGCATTGTGAAATGGGCATGAGATGGATGGTGCGATTAGATGTGTGATGTGAAGGACTTGTGAGAGGTTTCGGATACTGCCGAGGTCATTTGGCCCCGCCCAGTGACTGTCACTAACATGCGGTCAGCTCACCACAGTAGGTGATAATTGGCAGTTAATTACTGGACTTCCCCTAGCAATCACTCATCACTGATGGTGCTATTTCTGTGCTAGTACTGACAGACACATTTCAGTCCCTTTATTGTTCCTCCTTCCTCTGACTGAACGCTTTCTTTCCCTGATAAAATTCTGCATGACTTTGGTTGACTGATTTATATTTAGCATCCAGTGTGTTTATAGAGTCAGACTGTCCAAACCACCATCACCAATAAAGGTATAACGGTCATGCAGATTTTTCCTGTACAACATCCGGAGAATTCGACCCTTCCTCTCTAGAGTCGCCCAGGTGCTCGTTCAGTCTCTCGTCACTTCCAGACTTGACTACTGCAACTCTCTTCTGGCTGGTCTCCCTCTGCGCACCATCAGGCCCCTGCAACTCATCCAGAATGCAGCGGCACGGGTCATCTTCAATGTTCCTAAATTCAGCCATGTCTCTCCACTGCTGCGTTCTCTCTTCACTGGCTTCCTGTAGCTGCTGACCAGGTCATCAGATTCAACACTTTGACCCTGCCCTACAAAGCCCAGAAAGGACCAGCCCCTCTGTACTTGATGGCAATGGTCAAAAGCCGATCCGCATCAAGAGCCCAACGCTCGCTGTCCTCAAACCCAGACTGAAGACCCTCCTCTTCTGAGAGTACTTGGGTGAATAGCAGAGTGGTCTCCTTATTGACTTGTGTTTAGTAGAGTCTAAACTTAGAGGATCTTTAAATTATTAGTCTATTTAAACTAGCTGAGGTTTTTCTTGGGTAAATAGCAAAGCACTTTTGTAAGTCGCTCTGGAGAAGAGCGTCTGCTAATTGCCTTAAATGTAAATGTAAATGTAAAACAGTAACGATATTCAGTTTATTCACTTATGGCGCTTTTCCACTGTATGGTACCAACACTACTTGATTCTACTCGACTTGTCTCTCTTTTTGGTACCTGGTACCTGGTTCTACCATGCTGATGAAAGGTTTCTATCTCTATCTAATCTAATCCAATACAAAAACAGGACCAACCTCATCACCCACTCACCCACAGTCAGCAATTGATCACCTACAGCCAGGCCAAACGTCCAGCTACACAAGAGCTATGAAGCCATGTTTCCCTTTGAATCCCTTTGAATGAAGTGTCCCCTGTTGCGCAGAGCTGGACATGCGTAAAGGCTATCAAATCTCAGTGGAGGAGTTTTGTGTTTGTGGGGTTTGTCTCTCTATTTTTCTCTATTTTTGCTTATTTAACACATTTAAATGTTTCAGATCATCCAAACTAGTTTTAATATCAGATCAAGACTTTATTTAACTTGAATAAACACACAATGGCAGCTTTTAAATGACACAAGTTACATTTAATCAAACCTACATCACCTATAGGGAAAAAAGTATGCCCATCTTAGCTACTAAATCGACCAGTGAACCAAATTCAGTTGACAACTGGGTTAAATTTCACTAGCCGCAGCTGAACACGATTAATGCAAGTCCTGCTGGATCTAAACATCGCCGTCTGGCAATGTAAAGAAGGCTGGAAGGTCTCAAAAAGCAGCAAATGATCATTTTAAAGAGATTCAAATACAGATGCAAAAACAAGACCAACCTCATCACCTACCCACAGCTGGAATTCCACCATCTACAGCCAGGACAAACGTCCAGTTACACAAGAGCTGTGGAGGCCAAGATCAGCACTCACTAGTGCTTCTCTAAGGAAGACCTGGTCTACACATTTCTCCCTGTAGTATCTCAGTCTGCCCATGTCACATTCTGGGTAATCAAGAGAACGGATGTTGATTTGAAAAGGATTTATCAATATTTATATACAAATTATGTTAAAATGCATTTTAAATGTGAATTTTAAGCAGAGCGGATCGTTTCAGATAAACGTATGTTGACCGTTTTTTGGCAGTGACTCTTGGTGTGACGCAAGTCTCTCTTATCAAATTCATGCTAAACAAATTAAGTGAGAAAATCTAATTTTAAGAGATAAGATACATTAATGAAGTCATTGTAACTACATTGGGTGTGGATTTATGTGGGTGTGGGTGGCATGAGCTTGGGTTTCCTTAACTGGAAAGCTTTTCTGGCAGACATGGTCATGCCATGACAGAAAGGCGTATTTCAACAGGATTCATGACATATCGATTCTAGTCGAACTGTTTGGTTCGCCTGAAGTATAATTTTAGGTGGAGCTCTGGCCATCTCATTACTACAGAGCTCAATAACACTGTGAGAGCCACCACAGGAAAGGGATGATTCCATGTGAAATTAAATGTGCTCCAACATAGCAAATAGGTCTTATCAGTAGCAGTTGTTCATGTAATGCTCTTCAACATTCATTAGTATTCATTTTATTATCAATAATGATACTAGACTTATACTAGACTAGACTTAAATAAACAGTTTTTAATTAATCTTAAGCCCTGTTGAAGTTGGGGTGGTTTTACAGTATATATGTGGAGTGGTGCTATAATGTATGTGAGCTGTAATTTTTGAGATTTGTGATTTTACTCCAGTATAAATCTGCAGTGTAGCCATAACATTAAAACCACTGATTGGTGAAGTAAATGACAGTGATTATCTGGTTCCAATGGCACATGTCAAACGGTGGGATCTACAAGTGAACAGTCAGTTCTTGAAGGTGATGAAGGTGTTCAAAGCAGGAAAAATGGACAAGCATAAGGATCTGGGCTACTTTGACAAGGGTCAGAAGGGTCAGACACTACTTTGATGGCTGGACGACTGTGTCAGAGCATCTCCAACAGATCAGACAAGTCTTGTGGGGTTGTTCCTATTATGCAGGGGTCAGTACCTAGCAAAAGTGGTCCAAAGAAAAAGAACCAGCGACAGGATCAGGACAGTTAACAACCAGGTGTTATCAAGTAATATATTATCATGTAAAGCAGACGTTTAACATTCATTTGAATGTATTTATTTTATTGTCAATAACAATACGTACTAGAGTTGTTGTTATTATTATTATTATTATTATTATTATTATTATTATTAATTAACTACTGTATCAGTGGGATGGTGGTATAATTTAATTTTGCATTATATACCCCAGTAGAAAAATGTTGAGATGTCTGTCGCGTTGGGCGGCATTTGGAAAACTGAGCGTGTTTACTTGCTGTGAATGTTCGGCCAGTGACGTCTCACCCCAGGCTTTCTGGGGTCATTTGGGAGAAATTACACAGATAGTTTATCCTGTTTGAACTGGCCACTCAGATCACTTACAAATTAAATTACTGGACCTTCTCTGATAAAAACAAACCCGTTTCAACTACACAGACCTGCCATAACATTAAAACCACTCAATGATGAAGGAAATAACAATGATTATCTTGCCACAATGCCACCTGGTCAGAACATCTCCAAAACGTCAGGCAGGTCTTGTGGGGTATTGGTTCAGAAATGCAGTGGTCAGTCCCTACCAAATGTGCTCCAATGGAGGACAACGAGTGACCCAGCGAAAGGGCCATGGGCACCTAAGTTTCAATGATATGATCCATGGAGGCCCTACCTCACAATTTACATGACTTCCCAGCTAGAAATCTTTGGTTAGTAGAACGTTATGATTTTCAATATGTTTCCTATAATTTTTTTATTCACCTTTATTGACGTTTATTTTATATTCTCTGAATTTGGGTTTTAGTACATTTGGTAGGCAAGTTCATCATTTAATTTTTTTATTGTTGGTGTAAATTCGGAAATGCTCCAATTCTTACGTTTGAAAAATGACACATTTTTTGACACATTACTTAGACATTATGCATCAGTGTGATCTCAGTGTGATTGTGTATCAGTTTTATCTGTGTTTTTATTTAATCCTATTTTATTATTATTTTTTTAATTTTTTAATTTTTTTTAGTTTTGGGAAAAGTTCCTTCAGATGTTTCCATAACATTTGCTTTCAGCTAACTGGGAATGCTGTGTAAGAAATGCTCTAATAACGTTGTGATGCAAACTACTGTTACACCACATTATTATTACTACGTCAGAACAGTCCTGGAACGTGATTCCTGTAATGTTACAGGCCAACCGTCCTGAAACCTTTTAAAAAATATTGCCGGATGATCCTGTAATGTTCTCTGCTAGCTGGGGAAACTAACAAAGAATCTTAGGATAAACACTAAAAAGTTCTTTAAAAACTTCTTAAGAAAGTCTTAATTATTTGAACTTAATTAAGACACTCGTTCTGGTTTTCTTGTATAGGCCAACTATAAGATAGACTTTTATGCTGTATTTCACAGCTTATCATAAACAGAGCAAAATACATTTTTAAAAATTAACATTTTTATTTTCCAGTAGTCAGTTAAACCCGTGCAGTGGTTATCAGTACTTTAAGAACTCTAAAATTCTCATAAAATTTTAGTCATTTAACTCTTTAAACTGATCATTTTAGACATGCATCTATTGAACTCTTATTTATTTTAAATGAAAAGTTAAGAAGAAAAATCAGACAATTGCTGTCATGCTTAGAAACAGATCTAGAGGTTTAGGATACACTCATGTCTGTATCCTGTGTACACTATATTGACAAAAGTATTGGGACACACCTCTTAATCAGGTGTTTTTATTCAGTCCTACTGCCACATTCATGCAGATGACAAAATATGGCAGCAGATGACGACTGTCTGCTTTTTTTAATTACCAAGTGACAGGTTTATATTTTACATATATTCCAATCAGCCTAATATATTGTAGGTCCCCCTCATGCCACCAAAAACAGCCCTGACCTGTCGAAGCCTGGACTTCACAAGACCACAGAAGGCGTCCTGTGGTATCTGGCACCACAATGTTAGCAGTAGATGCTTTAAGTCCTGTACGTTGTGAGGTGAGGCCTCCATGGATTGCCCATGACCCTGTCTCCAGTTCACCAGTTGTCTTTCCTTGGAGCATATCTGCACATCTTGGAGATGTTCTGACCCAGTCGTCTGGAGCATCACGCTTTGCTGTCTCATATTGTTACACTTGCTGCCTGACATATCCAACCCTTCACATTAGCCACTGTAGATGAAGATAAGTCACATAAGACACATAACTGAATTTTGGGAGAAGGACCACTCCTGTGAGGGGTATTATTACTGAACAGTGGAAAAGTTTAGGAGGAACAGCTAACAGAGAGCAGCTCAGCCACTGAGTGTCTGTCAGACCACGTAAAGTTACAGAGCGGGGTCAGGGCCGAGTGCTGAGCTCAGAGCATAGTGCAGAAAAGTCTCTCCAGAGACTGCAGAGCTCCAGACCTGCTGTTAGAGCTGCAGATGGGAACCAACTCCATATTAATGCCTATGGATTTAGAATGGGATGTCATAAAAGCTCCTGCAGGTATAATGCGTAGGTGTCCCAATATTTTTGTCTATACAATGTATGGTCTGAACAAATACTTCAACTCCCAAGATTCCCAGACTTTTCTCTCAATTTGCTACTGCCAATTAACCCACCTGTAGCTCCGCCTAGCACTAGCAATGCTCCTGACACTCCTTTGATACATGCAAAGCCAGCCACCGCCTCTTTTCGACCTGCCACAGATGCAGCATTGCTGGGCAGCTGAAACACAAGGTGAAAAGTGCCATGCCCCCCTGCTTCACAGCATCAACACAACATTGTTTAAGAGTGCTGAGGGGAGAGAGCGCCATCTACCCACCTGGAGAGAGTTCTGGCAATTGTGCTCTCTCAGACTCCGGCTGCTGATGGCAAAGCGGCATGGCTTGGGATTCGAACTTGCGACCCCCAGGCCATAGTGTACCGCTGAGCCACTCAGAGCCACTGTTCCCTTTCTGATATATACATAATGCAAACCTGGCAGTTGTTCTTTAAATTGTGCAAAAGGTTTGCGATGAATGGACCAATAGAAATGCTCCAAAAATCTTTTACAATGACTTCTATTGAAAGTTAAGAAGGTTTCTGTCCTTCTGCTTTAAAGTTGCCATTTTTGGAGATTCAGGTCTTTTGTGCATGACATTGTTGATATATATATTTTCTTCCAAATGAAACTAAAGAAATATCGGTAGAATTATAGCTGTTTTTCCACCGCTCCTGCATCCACAGTTTTGAACTGCTTTACAGATAAGCCCTAGAGAAGCTGTGCAATTCCTCTTTCCCCTGCCTGGCTGGTTTGTGGGATCTATTTTGAGGCTGCTGATAGTGCTGCTGCACCTGCCCGGTGTACCAGTCCATCAGTGACGTGGGATTCACAAAGGAGCTCCTTGACAACAGCAAGTTTAGACCACTGCGTACCATCTAGCTGCAAGGTGATGTCTCAATGATACCTGGAAGGATTTGCAAACAGCCTGGCGTTATGCTACACTGCAATTGATACACTAAAAATAAAAACCATAGGATGTGTTTAAGTAGGGATGCAGACTAACATAAGATTCTTTTTGGAAATTGGCAGATAATTACTTTTTTTAGACCTTTTAAAGCTCTAAATATGAATTTACAAGACCACGGAAGGCGTCCTGTGGTATCTGGCACCACGATGTTAGCAGCAGATGCTTTAAGTCCTGTAAATTATGAGGTGACCCTGGCCAAACTGAACATGACCCTGTTGCCAGTTTACCGGTTGAATACTGAATACTGTGAAATGTATTTAGTGTACATAAGAGCAGAATATTTAGGTGACACTCGGCTATTATGCAAAAAAGCCTATATTTTTATTATTATTTATTATTATTAATATTTCTAAAATCCAGCCCAGCTGTATTTGTCTTTTTCCCTTCTTGTTTCCTTTCCTTCATGTCTCTGCTAATGCGGTTTTGCAAAATTACCATATCAGTGTATCCCAACAAGTGATCTCAGCTACTCATTTTTCAGAAGATCAGTGACTTTACATTTACAGAAGTTCACAGAAGTACACCAATCAGCCATGACATTCAAACTACCTGCATAATATTGTGTAGCTCCCCTCGTGCCACCAAACCAGCTCTGACCTTTCGAGGCATGGACACCACAAGACCTCTGAAGGTGTCCCTCCTGTGGTATCTGGCACCAAGATGTAAGCAGCTGATCATGGGCCTCCATGAGCATCAGCAAACCCTGGGTGTCCATGACCCTGTTGCCAGTTCACTGGTGGGCCGTCCTAGGAGCACTTTTGGTAGGTACTGACCACTGCATACCAGAAAAACCCCACAGGATCTGCATGATGTTCTGACTCAGTCATCTGGCCATCACAAAGTGGCTGAGATTCTTGAGATGCTTGCCCAATTGTCCTGCTTCCAACACATTACCTTCAAATGCCTGGTAAACCCCACCCCTTGTCAGGTGCCATTGGAAGCAGATAATCCATGTTATGGACTATTTGCCAATCAGAGGCTTTAATGATATGGCTGATTGGCATAAGTGCTCTTTACTGATGGTGACTTTGGAAAATACTGTGCCAGTGATTCCATTAAATGGCTCAGCTCAGCTGGCCTAGTGGCCAAACAGTGCCAAACAGTGCCAAAGGACCCGGTAAAAAGCCAACAGCGCGGTTTCCCATTCCATAATATGTTCCAGTTCCATTCAGCTTAGTCACATGCCATCCGTTTTTACTTCACTGTGTGTAATTTCAGGCAGGCTTGGAAACCCGTTGCAGGAAGAAGGTGGTCTGGATTTCTGCAAGCCATTCTGACAGGACTGTTAGCTTATGTGCACTGCAATCAGATTTCTCTCTTCTTGAGAGCCTAAATACATTTCCCTCTGATCAGTTATGTATCCATTAATCTACAGATAAAGAAAGTCACTTCAATTAGGGAAGAAGGTCAATCACACACTACCGGCCAACTTCTACCTTTCTGTCACTGAGGGCTTGGGGGGAGTACTGAAGGGCAGAACTGTGTGACAGAACATAATGTGATTCTAGGCTTCATAACTCAGGATCAGAGTAAGGGAATGCATATAACATGTAATCTGTTCAGCACATTTACAGTGAAAGTAAGTAAAGTATGTAATTACATCTTACAGTTACAAAACAGGGTGATTACTAGCAGGATTATGGACATTTCTTTTTCAAGTCAAGAGAGAGAGTGTGTGCATGTTACAGAAAAGATATCAGTTCAGACGTTGAGTTGAGTTGAGAAGTCTGATGGCTTGGGGGAAGAAGCTATTGCAGAGTCTGGTCATGTTGGACCGGATGCTGCGGTACCTTCTTCCTGATGGCAGGAAGGAGAACAGTCTGTGTGAAGGGTGGGTGGAGTCATCCACAATGTTTGAAGGTTTTGTTTTTAAGCTGAGAGAATATTCACTGCTGACGGCTTCATTTACGCTGGGCAGTGATGTCCTTTTCCTTTTGAAGTGACCTTCAGTGAATAGCATTTCCTGAAGATTCTCCATCAGGGGCGCTGTTACACTCAACTAGCTGCATCTCACAAAGGCTTGCTCTCTTAATTAGAAGCACACTTTGTAAGAGTAGTGATCCTTTTTAAGCTGTACTGTAATCCTGCTAGTAATCACCCT